>NW_005054333.1:1328078-1422340 GCF_000277835.1 Geospiza fortis
ACAATTCCAAAAAGGGAAGATGAACTTCGAAGACAAAAGAGGATCTAGGATAAAGCCTGGATTATTGCAGACAAGGTGTTCAGACTAAATACATTTGACCAAGTGGTAGCATGTTCAGACCAGGGTGAAATAGAAAAATGCATCAGTGCTCATTACTCTCTTCTCCAGGGCTCAGAATTTATTTCTGAATGCCATTGAACTCAGAAAAATGTTTGTGAAACCAATATTGTTGCCATTATCTGCTGGTATGTCTTGATCTCAAGATAAAACACGAGCCAACCACTACTACCAAAAATGCCATGAGCTCAAGTGAGAGAGCTCTGCACACTTCATGTTTAGTGCCTGTTTCTGTTGATATACCATCATGAAGATGATGCTGGGGAAATGAAACAGCACCTCAAAGATTCAAGCTGTAGTCACAGGGAACACCATTGAAAAGTAATAAACGCATCAGAAAGGCGGAAAATTTTAAAAGTCATCCAGATCTGGAAAAAACTGCCCTCACACTCTCAATTAAACAATCACGAAGACTTTCTTTCTAGTTAGGTATCAAATGTCTCTTCTGCAAGGACTCTCAAGGTTCAGTTTAAATTCTTTTTATTTTATGCATCCTGATTTTCACAGTAGGTGCTGTTGACTTAATAGCAAAGTCAGATGACTGCAAGCTGGAACATGGGAATCTCTCAGATCTGTGGACTACTCAGGGGTCTTTCACATTCTTAGCAGACCCAAATGACCGCAGCAACTTGCTCTGATAAAATGCATATTGTAAAGTCAATACAAGAGATCTATAAAGAGCCCAACCTTTAGGCAAGCAGATTTATCTTAAGGGAGTCCCAGAAAACCCACATTTCAAGAAATAAGATGGTTTGCACAAAGAACTCGATGCTGGGATCTGAAGCAGTTGTAGAAGCAAACCAGTGTGTTTCTTGCTGTGTGGAAGGGCTGTCTTCACCAGGCTTTCATCTCAGATTAAGTCAAAATGTAAATTAATTTAGTCCTTAGTGGTGTCTGGCAAGCACACCAAAAAACTTGAATTGACTTCCAGCACTGTGGTTAACAGGCAGCTTGTGGTAATTCCCAACTGGGAGCAGGATGGATCTGGGCCTTGCAGAACACTGGGAAAGCGCTCTCCTCACAGCAGCACACAGCAACCACTGCTCCCTTTCCTTCACCATGGTTAAAATTCACTTACAGAACTGAGCACTGTGTAACTTAAATATTTCATGTTTACAAGCTTCAGAAAAAGTTGTTTTCTAGGCAGATGCAAAAAAAGACCTTAAAGAAGTCAAAGAACAAAACTGATACTCATTCAAAAGCTTTTAGTAAACAACAGCAATAAAGAATATGGATTAATTTGGAAGCCCAATTCAGAACCCTTTAAACCTCTCTGGCCCAATATGCCCATGTCATCTACTCTGGTTTATTTTTTCTTAAATCAATGTTAAAAACATTCTGTTTGTTTTGAAACTTTTGGCTAAGAGGCAGTGTTTTTATATCACAGCTCCATAACAGTAACTGAAAACATACCCAAAATGGTTCCTATCAGTTCTTGTACACCCAAAATGAGCTACCATTTCAGACTCAGTCAGATATAGAATCAACTAGAATGCCTCAGCACAGCTACCTTCATAAGCTGTTATGTATTCACTCATGATATTTGATTAACTGGTTCTTGAACCTGAAAGTAAAATTGTACAGGTGACATTTAAAATAACTGCATGAGCACCCTTTCCCCAAAAAATCCCAAGAAACTCTATCATTAATGACTGGTCTTTAGCTCAGCTTCTGGAACCCGAAGCTCCTATCAGGAAATGTAAGAAGCCACTATCCCTTTCTCAAAGTGCTCCTCAGAGTACAACAGACCATTGCTTTGAGCTCCACAGAGTACAACAAAACATTGCTTTGAGCAACCTGGTGGAGCGGGATGTGTCCCTGCCAATGGCAGCGGGGTTGAAACTGGTGATCTTTAAGGTTCTTCCCAACCCCAGTCATTCTATTATTCTGTGACACATTACAATGTTCCACGCCCAGCTGACATGCTCTGAGTGAAGTTTTGGAATCAGGACAAAAGGCCTTAACTTCCTAACTTCTAAATAAGGGATTAATTAGGAGACAAAATCCCATCAGTCCAGCAACATCAAGACAGTAGTAGCTTCAGATATTTAAATTTAACTGGGATGTCTTCTGAGGACCTACAGGACCAGGCAGCAACTATCAGAGGCTTTATGAATGCTCTGTGGCTGCTGGAATTCACGTGGAGATTTGGTTGAAAAAGTTCAGATTATTTAAAAAGAAGTAAGAAGCTGCAGTCCTGTAAGTGCCTTGAATGTTCCATTTATAAATACATTTTTTAAACACTGTAGGTGCAGAACAAATGCTATTACAGAGATAACAGATGCCATGGACTACATGCCTTGCAAGAGAAAGTAATTAATATCATATAATGTGACATGCCTAAAAGCTCATAGCCAACAAGAAACACCTAATAAATGCTGAAGTTAGGAGTCCCACCTTCATTCCAAATATTTCCATTGACCTCTCCCTTTGTCTTTAGAACAAAGCTCTTTAGCTCTTCATTGCCAAGACTAATTTACAGTTGCTGCTATGTTCTTCCTATGGGCATCTCAAATTCTGAGCCTTATAGAGGGTTTTTCTCCAAGTTTTTCTATGCCAGACAAGTCCATAAATTTTTACAATAGGTTGTAGGAGTCTGCTGCAACAGCACTTAAGAGTGTTTTTCCTTCTTCAACAGTGTACTTTTGGCAGAAAATGTGATTACCTATGTTTAGAAAATATGAATTCTATCAGCCTGAGTAGTAACAATAAATAAATTACTAGCAAATAATGTCTATTTGAAAAAGATGAATATTCTAGCAGTTTACAATCTCTGAATCAGACAACAGACCAAATTTACTCCAAATGATGTGAAGTTAAATATCTCAGTGTACATATATAGGGTGAATAAGAATGGGCATGTGTGCATATACACATACACAAATTGGATTGAAGTATTTCAGCTGAATTTAAACATACTATACTACTAATAAATTTTGCCACATGGCTTCAAATTAAGAAAAATTAAATCCTTTAAAGCAGTAACTGTAATGCATGTGCACGCAAAACACGTAGAGATACTTAATAACTGCATCAAATGTTCTAAATAAAGTTTCCCTAGAATTAAGCTGTCAATTTTGCTATTTTATCAAACTTTCCATTGCATCAACTGCAGTCAAAATGTCCCAACTGAAAGAGAACAATCAATATGTATCTTGAGGGGAAAATGCAGCTTGATTAGTTTGGAAAACACATTAACCACACCATGTGAGCATGCCATGAGTCCTCTGTGCAGGAGCTGAGGATGGCACTCATGTAGGATGATTTAGTAAGGCTGTTCAGAGCCCCACAATAACTCCTATATCATACCTACGAGTCCACATCTTTATTGTGTATTTCCACGTTCATTTTTGTACTATTTGAGAAGGAAGTTAATTTGAAGGAAGAGAATTCAACACATAAAAGAAATCCTTAAAGTGGTTCAGATTGTTGCTCTTCTGCTCAATTTCTACTCTAATGTGGATGTTCACTTTTCATCCCTGTTCTCTCATAGTTTTTTGAGAACTGGGAACATGGCAATGGAAAGACAGTGAGATGGAAATTATGATTGCAGATCTTTTTCTCCAGACAGGAAATGTGTCTTAGAAACTGTTTTAACTTCTGTTTAATTATATGATACGAAAGTATGGTTATAGCCCACAGTTAAAGAGTTTGGAGTGGAAAACCTCAGTGTATCACTTCAAACAAATCTCACTTTTAACTATCTGTATATCTAAATGTGAGCAACAGCACTTAGCAGATGCCTGAACTGCAGTACCTGTAAAATAATTTTAAAGATGTACTGTAATGCCTCCTGTTAAAGTTTCAACAACAGGCTGATTAAAATCTCACCATTTTTTTTAACTGAAGTATTAATTATTGCACCTTCCAAAAGAAAGGATCTTAATCTCTGACTGGAAAAATACCACCCAATCAATGTTGAAGAGATTTGCTCAATAGTCTCTTCAAAAGGAAAGCCTTCTAACTTCATTGCTATGTTATAATCTTAAGGACATGTACACAAGCCCTTCAGTGCTCCTCGGAGCCAGACCTGCCATGTGGCTCCTCCAATTCCTGGCGAACACAGGAATCACGACTTCACATTTCAGTCACTCACCAACTGCAAACCTCCCCCCCACCAACCCTTATGTTCAGAATGTAAAGCAGAGATGAAGCAAAGGTACTGCTGTTTCAGGAAGCATTAAAATAGATTTGCCTATCCAAGCTGGTATCTGACACCTTTGACAGAAAAAAAGGGATAGGAATTTATTTCTTTGACATTCACCCAAAGCCACTGAACTAACTCTTCTCTATCCTCTTGGAAGCATAGGACTGATACATTACACATCCCATACACTGTCTTCAGGAAACTCTGTTCTGATACAGGAAATGTGATATTCTGGTCCTTTACCTATAAGCAGAACCTGCATGCATATTTTTAGAATGCATTAACTGTACATGCTGTAGCAAATTCCACCACTTTTTGATTCTCCTCCAGATTTGTGCAGTATAACACAAGAGGGATTGGAGCACCAAGTGACCTCATGAAAAGCTTAACAGTTCAAACCAGCATGGAAAGCTGGAGAAATAAATATGCATTACTGCTTTTCTGTCATAGTTCACTGTAAGAAGAGGCGGTATGAAACCGTATTTTCAAGAAGAACTAAAAATAAAAACTAGGTGGGAGAAAATAATTTTCTTTATAATTAAAACAGACTTTATAGTTTAATGTAGTGAAGAAGTATTTGATTGAGTGGGAGAAAAGAACTCATTAGTGGATGTAAACACCAAACTTGAATAATTTGAACTAGAGTCAAGGGAATAAATTAAGGGAGGCAGTTTTGCTATCTCTACACATTTTGATATACTCTGCTGAGATCAAAGATCACCGATAGGAAACCTGAACTGCTCCACATTCTAGTTTCCTGAGGGTCTCTGGCTGAAAGCTTTTCTTATACTTCACCATTTAGTCTTTTGTCAAAATGTAAGCAAATGTGCTCAACAAAATGTAAAGAGAGTCTCCAGCTCATACACTCAATTTATCCCAGCCTGGATTATGAACACAATTTGCTTCTACCATTAACCACCATTCATCATCGACTGCAGCAGTAACAGCTTCCCTTTTGTTTTTCAGTAACTGCATTAACCTTAACACTTATTCCCCTTCAAATCACAAAACAGGGTTTAAACAATGGCATAGCTGCCTTCCAGCCTGAGCCACTTCGCAGAAGCCAAGAGTCATTGTTTCAGCCAGGTATTTAAGGATTCTGCCAATGTTAAAAGATTACACGAAGAAAATGTCAGACAAACTAAATGAAATAAGCTTCCATAACACTATATGAGAATAAATAGTCGCATTGAGACTCTGCTGTGTTTCAGGTTATATAAACCAAACTGACTATGATTATAGAAGTGAATAAAGCCAGTTGAACTGTGACAGAGAGTAATGACCAGTAACAATATCAGAATGACAGTTTTGAACAGAAAAATACAGTAACTAACCAAAGGAAGACACATTACCTTTAAAATTGTAATGTTCCACGTAAAACTTTCTACTGATTTTTGCAGTTTTCTTTCTTTTAGGCCTTCTCTTGCTCCTATATTGTGCAGGTTTTCATGAAACTCCATTGCTGTAGAGAATGAAAGAGGGAGAAATATAGTATCTATTTTAGTGCATTTTTGTGATCATAGAGATAGCAACTTGAAACTAATAAGGCAAAAAGACAGTGAAAAAGGTTCAGAAATTTTATTCTTCAATCACAAATCTATCTGATGTAGTAAGATTCAATGTTGTACAACATGCCAATATATACAAATCTGTCTAAGTCAAAATCCACAGAAGCACCTGTTAGGTCATTGCTCTGCCAAAGATGGAACCCAGCAATTATTTCCCATAGAAATATGATCTCTAAGCACAACTGAATGTGTTGTACCACATGTAAAAACCTTTTTGTAGTTGCTATAGGATGGAAACAGTAATTTCATTAACTACTCTAGCCCAATAAATTTATTTTGTGCCTTGCTCTTTTATGCATTTATATCACAGTTGTCCAGCTTACAATTTATATGGCAGAGTCTGCCCAGAAAATAAGCACTTTACCTTATCCCTGAGAATAAAGGAGTAACTGTGAAGGAGGAATGCCAAGTGAACTTGCCAATGAATGCCTACAATATTTTACCGCACCATGTAAACTACTGTATCCACAAAACCCATATCTGACAAACTCCAAATCTAAAATTTTTGGTAAAATTTAGATTAGCTTGATCTAAGCACTGAGCAGACCAAACAAAGTTTTGTTAACCCTGCACAGATAGCAGAAACATAATTTCCTTTCCATGCTGCTGTTACAAGCCATATAAAAATAAGCTTTAAACTGTTTCCTTCACACAGGAGAAGTCAAATGTCCTTCCATGGGTAAAGAGAGCAACTAACATGGATTACAGCTGCTCTCCTATGGAGGTCATAGCTCAGTTGTGCTCTCAGGATCTCCATCTAATAATGTACAGGGTATTTTGAGGTCAAAAGTTGGCAAGTGGTTGCCTCCGAACATAATAGTTAAAGCACAAATTATACTTTTAACTATGTTATTTGCCCAGTGAGTGTATGTACTTCAAAATTTACATGTACTTTATTACTATGAATAAGCACATAAACTTGGGTTGGCTTGTCAATCTGAGAGAAGACTGACTTTTAAGGACATTATCTCTTCTTCATAATCTCTTTATCCTACACTCATGTCTCATTAAAAAAAAGAGAGATGACTGAATGTTTTCATTGTACACTCCCATACCTTACTCCCACATACACACACACACACATTTTAAAAGGTATTCACAGATTCATTTGAAAGGCAAAATTGTTCTCTCTACCTTTTCTTACTATTTTAAATTTTGCTACAAGAAAAATAAATGGCAAATATTTTCCCTGAATTAACATAGTGTATCATTTTTATTTCAATCACTTCTCTATAGCTCTGCCTCTGCTGTCTCAAATATAATGTTCTTCTTATATTTCCCCAAAACAGGTTCCTAAACAGGTGAGAAATTAAAGTTCATAAACCCATCATTGTTCTAAGTATCCATTTCCCATTCATATCAACCAAAACAATAAATTCCCAATATGATTATGAAAAGATTGTACACAGATCCCTATTTACAATATTACATTTCTAGAGCCATCACAACAGTACAGATTTTCTGATCTGTACAATGAATTCTGAGACATACTGGCAAACTTTTGAAGTTCTGCACCTCATTTCCATCTTAATAATTATTGCTTTTTAAGTCAGTGGACAGCAGCAATCGATAATAACTTGAACTAAAGAAGAAAGATATTAAGAAATAATGCTGTAGCATTATTCTTAATATCAGAAAGATATTAAGAATAATGCTGACCACCTGCATGTTAAAAGTGGAATTGGTGCTTTGTAGATTTCAGATTATTTTGATGTATACAAAGTTCCCGATATCACAGATGTGGACACAATGGTGACTGTGTATTCTGCCAGCCAGAAAAGCTCCTTTATGTTCACCAACAACCTTCTGTGGTGATGCTCTTCCCAGTCTACACTCATGCTATGATACATTTCTGCCCTGCCAAAGCCATTCTACCCCAGCTAAGTACACTTGGAAGTTGGTAGGAACATCTCATCACCCTTCTTCAGAAAATGAAGCAGTCAGATCATCCCAACAGGGCACACACATGTAAACCCCCAGCTGACAGGTGCCTCCTGCTTAAACACCACTAATATTGATACTGATACTGATAGGGGCATCCTCAACATCTCTCACAGACTGGCCAACTCCTCATCATCATGCTACACTAAACCTAAACACACAAGCAGGAACGAGCAGATTTGAATTTTATTTCTGCTTCCATTACTAGCTCTTGCCTGATTAATTGAAACAAATTATTTCATCTCTTTGTCTCAGTTTTTCCATCTGCTGAAAGGAATGAATTGTATTTACTACACAATATATGGACAATTAAATTTTAGAGCATGAATGCAGCACAACATTTAACTGTTGACTATGCCTCTCTTGGCATTCATCTTGTATGTTCTCACTTGGTTTTCTTGCACTTTGCCTTGGAATTATTTCATGCTTTAACTATGGCAAAGAAATAACACAAGTGTTAAATTCCAAAATTAAACATATTACAAGACAACATAAAAAGGAAAAAAGAGGAAAGACATTCTCATTTACAGCTAAATTAATAAAATAATTTACATGTCCGTATAAACCCATGTAAACATGCCTTTAGGATATGCTTACAAAGAAAACTCAAGGTTAAATTACTTTTTTATATAAACAATTTTCTGTCTCCTTGCAAATAAAAATTCAGCTCTCACTCTCATTAAGATATAATAAACAAAGTCACTTTTATGAGACTTAATTACTTCTAGATTTATTAGTCAATTAGTAATTTTGAACTGCCTGAGAGCTCTTGAATGATAACAGGCATACCATTAACCTGATGTATCACCCATTATATTTTTGCATATACCACCTCAATCAAAGAAAGCACAAGTTAGTCATATTTTCCATTTATTGTGGCAGATGTTAAGGAAGATATAATTCACAACTTTCTGAGTGACCACAAAGAATACATAGGATGTGTGCTCTTCTGTTTGGATGGTATTTTCTGTGTTTTAATTTTTGCCCACAGCACAAACGTATTTATCTACAATGAAATTATTACTGATTGTTGCCTTGAGCCAGAAAGCTCAAATCTAAAAATCTCTTTTGACTGGAAACTCTTTACTAAAATCCTTATTTGCATAGAATCACTGAGGTAAGGCAGCTCTGGACCAACCCCATTGCTCAAAACGAGGATCAGAGAGAATAGGTGGCCCAGGACTGTGCTGAGGTGGCTGCTCAATATCACCAAGGATGTCCCCCCTTTTGTGGGATTGAAGTGAGGCTGGCTGGCTTAGTCCTACTTTCTAGCTTTCTTTAACTTGTTTGCCTACTGCTTGTAACAGTGTGATGAAGTTTCAAACATCATTATTTGGTTCCCTTCTGAGTTTCTGCATGGGGGTACTAAGGGCTCTTAGTTTGCATAACCTGCATTAAGAACGCTGGTCATCGCGGCATAAGTAAGGGTGAGCTGACAGAAGCCATACAAGTTCCTAAGCATTTGCAAAATGAAAATGGATTCAAGTATTTCACATTAAAAAGAGCAGCTTTCAGCTTTCCAGTAAAACACTCAACCCAACTATTGCAAGGCATGTAAATACACTGTAATATATGTAACAAAACAGCAATAGCATGAGACAACAGCAGGTTTGTACAGTGAACAAAATACTGCTGACAAATTTTCCTAATCATAACCAGAGATTTCACAGCATATTCTTCTCCTCTGCAGTACACTTGCTTATTCTAAAGCATTCTCATAAGGAATCCTTCAGTATTTCCAAATAATATTTTCCCCATCGGTGCTGAATCTCTTTCTGATTCCCCAGTGAATGCTGGTTAGCTTGAATTTCATGATTGTCTCAGCTTTTCCCTCTCTCTCAGATCTGTTTCCACAGCGCTGGAATGCATTAGATGGCTTTAACACTTCTTCATTCCTCCAGGAATACCTTACGTTCAAGATGCTACTCTGAAATTTTACGCACAATCCTCTTCCATTTTCAATAACTTAAATGGCATGAAGAAAAGAGAAACACTATAAGGCTACTCAATGCAGTAGGAACCATGTATCATTGAGGAGACAAACAAAAATTTGCTTGGTAAGTCTTGCAAAAAGAAAACCAAAAGAGGAGCAATTGCTGTCTAGATACTCTAGACCAGTCAGGTAAGACCTCGGACCTCAAAAGATCACTGCAGGTAAAGGACAATATTAGGATGGACGTCCACCAGCAAAATCAGAACATAAGTAAAATTTATTACCATTGTAGATGTGGGTCTGTGATCAGTTTTAAAATGAGAAAATTATGCAGATCAAAAACTCATATTCATTTTAAAATACAGCTTGACACAATCCATTTTCAAGAGGTGCACTGGGAAGCAGACTTAAGAACCCTACAGCCCTGTGTTTCCTCAACCAGCTGCAGGATGACCTACAGAGTTAGGATGTCAAACCTGCATTAACTTATACTTGCCATAATCTAATGGAACATTCATGTTTATAATCTCAACAAGGACTAAATGATAGTAGAGAGAGCAATCTGTCTTATTCCTATGACATACTTTAATAACAAGTTTTCCTAAATAAAGCATACAAAGCAATATAATTGTCTTGACAGGATGATAATTTTGAGTCATCCCCTGTCAGAATAGCTTCCAGACTGGACTTCAGCTTTGCTTTATGTTCTGGATTCTTAGTGTTTAATTTTTCACAAATATGTTCAGTAGATACAAAACCAATCACAACTTACAACACTCATATGAGCTTAAAATATGAGTTATTGTTCTCCTGATGCTTGAAATGCTACAAGAACAAAGATGCCCTGCATATTGTTGTAATCCCAACATTGTATTTTCATCAAAAAATATTACCTGGTGATATACCTCAAAAGCAACATTTCTGATACTAATAAAAGACACTCATCTTCAACTGTATTTAGCTTGGAAAATAGTTTCTTCGTTTCTTTAAAATGAAGCTACTTCATATAAAATTTATTGTCTTTAATTACTAACTAGAAATGACACCTGTTGGAAGCTGGTTAGCAATTCCTCCCACTACTGGGCTCTCACTACAGTTCCAAGGCACCATATTTAAGATATTAATTAAAAGGTGCTATATAAAGCAGCATAAGTGATTCTGCTATTTTTAAACTAGTTAAGAAGCATATATTAAAAAGGAAAGTGGCCTTAGGTCACTGAGCTGCATGTAGTTATGGTTTTACATACAATATATGTATATTTGTTTGAACTGTCTGATAATAATTACACATTTATTAGAATCAAGATGTGAAAAGAAACTGAAACATGGAAAACTGGAGTTCATACCTGTATGGTACAAGTACAGGAACATCTGGAACTCTGAGATTTGTTTGCTTTTGTAAGAGCTCCTATCACAAAGTCCTGGCATATCAAAAAGCTCTGGCATACAATCTCAGTTTATAGCAAAAAAATTCACACCTTTTCTTTAACTGAGAACCAAGATACTAATTTTTCAAGGATTCTTTAGCAAAACAGCCAGCACAACACTTGCTTAGCTGTATTTCTAAAGCCAAAGCTTCCCCTGACATGCTCATTTGTTTTCTTTGATGAAAGCTTTCTTGCCAAGAGATGATTTACAACCTAGCTGAGACATGACTACACAGCAGGTGGGCTCCTCCTGCTATGTTTTTTCTCTGAACAAAGAACTTTATCAGTGAAACAGCACAGTGATGAAACTCTGGCAACAAATGCATATACTGAGTATGCCTAACATGAAACGAGTAACAAACAAAATTTGACTATGTCCATATGAAATAAACACTGGTAATACTCCAGGTATGAAGCACTTAAATTCAGTCAAGCAAAATATAGTTTATTTCATTTCTGGTAGAGCTCTTTGATTTAAAATCAAATTAAATACTTTTCAAAATAGTTATAAATACAAAATAAAAATAAATAAACATTAATTTTTTTTAAATGTAAAGAAAATACCTCACAGCTTTTGATTACGTTACCACACCTTGCAGGTCTACCACTATGCAGATTCAACTGAAACACTTACAAAGATGCACACACAGATTTCTTCTGTACAAGAATAAAAATCCAAGAAAACAGTTTATATATTCAAATATTTCTTCCTCCACTGTGTAGGTTAAACGGTAATAAAGGAAATGAAAAATTCTAGGAAAGTATTTAGGCCGTAAGTATTCATTTCCACATATAAATATTTAATTTGCTTATACAGCTGCTACTCTTCGCCACATCTTTGAAAGCGACAGCTTTAATTTTTTACAGCATTAAATATGTTTCTTAATATTTTTATTTTAGATTACATTCCTTAAACAGTCAGCTATTTCAGCCTCACAAACAATTTCCTCTCAAAATTAATTTTATCAGAAAGAGAGGTTGGGAAAAGAGTCTGGCTACCAGACCATATCAACAATAAATCAAATCCATCATGTTAGAGAAGGAGTAGAAGTCACCATACTTATAAATTGTCATATATTTTGCTTACAAAACACTCTTCACACAAAGATTTAAAATGAACCTTCATAAACTAATGCTTAGCGTATCTCTGTATTTTTAAAAGTCATTACTAACTGCAAAAATGGAGTTTTAGCAGGAGCAAAGATTAGATGCTGAAGTACTTCCAAACACTTTGTTGCCACTGAAGACACTGAAAAAATGCTACGCCATAACTGGAGAATCACAATTTCTTGGCAGATTCAAAGAATATTTTGCTGAGACTTAAGATGCTCAAGGAATTAATTATTTGCATTCAATATATTCAGATAATTACTTAACAAAAGAATACAATACCTTATTTAGTTGTTAGGCATTTTTTAATTACTTCAACCTCTTTGGCACTGTGCACTATCTCTGTAGCAAGTGGAAATGTTCCTCAGACACAGACAGACACATAGGTACTGCCTCTACTTAGGTGGCTAAAGGTGGCCACTGTTTTGGTGCCCAGTGCCCTATTATTCTTGAAAAACAGTAAAGACAAATTCCATACTTAAGAGAACTTTCTTATTCCAACATCCCAAACAACAATGGCATCACAGCCTGCCAAGCACCATCCTTCCTTTTAAATTAGTATTTAGTCTTCCAGTCCAGACTCACACAATCCCATGTGCAATCACAATAATTCAGTTCTCCATGTAAGAGACTTTCTTGAATGCTGGAGAGCCACTGAGGACTTAAAATGCTCACTTAAGAATTCTTAAATTCCTTAAGAAACACCATCAGAAGAGATTCAAAGCACTTGCAGTACTAAGCTTACACTGTTATGAAGCTGAAAAGAGGAAATGTGTAACATCTATGCTACGACTTTGTTACTTCCAAGGGTTAAACAACGAGCTCCACCCTTCCAAACACTTTCAAGAACAATCCTATGTAAAATTACCCTTCTAGATACCAAAATCAACAAAAAGAAACTGACAAAACTCATAAAACCCACATCAACAATTTTTCTGTTCCTCCAAAACAACGCTTTTACAAAATTCACAGAGAAACAGACCTTGACATAATAAAACAGTTGTTCTGGAAAACTGACTCATAGTGTTCCACCCCCAATGCACCGAAAACTTTATTCCACAAATACACTCCTCTGTGAAGAGAGACTAGATTTCTGAATGGGGGTCAAGTTCAGCCACTACATGTATGAGAATGAATTAAGACTGTCAATAAAGGGCATAAACGCAAGAGAGATACAAAGGAGAGGATTTTTTTTCCACAGACTGCTGTTTCCTTGTTTATCAGTCTTGATACTCAAGAGAGACCCATGAGATTTTATCGAAAAGTTTCTGATTTTATTGAATGTTAGAATGCAGACTTAATAAAGATACTGATTTATGGTACACTGTAATTTTTCCCAGTGTTCAGATCTGGCTGAGCATACATTGTTTCACTGACAATAGTCATCAATCTCTTACACTTCCACAGAAATCTAACTTCTTTCTTTTCTGGCATTACATTAACAGGAGGGGAAAAAAAGGCTTCATGTGAAGGCGTAAACTCAAGAGAGTAATGCAAAAGTCTGTGCTGGTCAAGTATTTGCCCTAGTACCAATGAGTGAGGTCACTAAGAAGTATACAACATGCCTCCTAGGCATCATCCACCCATTTGCAAAATATATCAGATTCACAAAAAACCCAATACCATCCAAGGGAGCTATGTATGAGAAGTAATACAGGAAAAATGTGGTGTATGACTGGTGTGAATAACTATGGTGACAAACATGTGAGCGTAAAGAAAAATGACTCATCACCTATTCACTAATACTATTTAAGTGCAATACTATTTGATCTAAGTGCAATTCTTCACTTCCCCTCCTCCCCAGTAGAACGTGGTTTCCAGAATATTCAAGGCACAGGAGAAGAACAGGTTTACAGAGCCAGGGAGTACAAGCAATGACGGTATAATCTGAGCTGCTGCGAACTGTACCTGGAGAGAGAGGCTTAGTGGAGTTATTTGAGGAGGAATGAAAAACAGGAAGAAAAAAATGCATAAAAAAAGAAGTAGACAGGACAAAGAGCAAGCAAGGAAAAAAGCAGGTAAAAATGATAGACAATACAGAAAATTTAGAAACATAAATAAAGGTAATAACTTGAATACACCCTTTGTTTTCTTAACTATAAAGCCTATTGTGCTAATAAACATTGAAAACTATGTTGTGACAAGTGTAGAGAAAGGACTCAAAACAATCTGATAAATGGCTTATTAAAAAATGAGAACATAGAGAAAACAAGGAAGAGCAGGTATCTCGAAAGCATGCAGACTGGCGCTGAGAGGGGTGTCCAAGCATTGTCTTAGCCATAGCAGGTGACGTTGGAGCTTACATGGTGGTGATAAATATTATAGATGGCTTTCTTTTGACAGTGAATCTCATGAAAAATACGATAATGGATCCAATTCTAAGATGTAACTTGAAGATCAGCATGTCCTACTGATGGCAGTCAAAAAAAATGAAATATTTTCAATGATAATAGACAGAGCAGCATTCCTTCACTCCCTAGTTACAAAACAGTAGTTTAAGGGCAATGGCTTCTAATCAAGAGCCAAGACCTGCTGATGAGAGGCAGTATTTCAGAAGACATGGATTAACATGTTCTGCTGAACTCCACAGTACCCAAACCATAAAAAACATAAATTCTCTTTCAAGTCAGGGATAACTGCAGAAATATTGGGAACCTAGTCATTCCTTTCACATTATAAATAAAAACTCAATTGCCCACCTATATACCAAGTCAAAAGTGCTCCTCAATAGTTAAGCATATAAATTTCTTTTGCTCTGTTAGTGGATTATCTAATCTGCCAGAATATTACATTTCCTTACATGTTTTGTTTTGGTGAACCTGAGCCAAAAACCAACTTAGAATATAAATAACCTGAACAAACAGTAAGGGAAAAAAGCTCAACAGCTCAGTGGAAGTGTCATTTTGCTGGAAAGCTTAAGTAGAAACAGTGGGGAAGTACGTTTTCCAACTATTTGAACAAAATTGATTTTATTCATTTAGTTTTCAACTACCAGAAGCATTTGAAGTGTTTGTATGGCTATCATCCTAGTATTTTTCTGCATGCAGCTCAGATTAACCATTTTCCAACAAACACTGTGTACTGTGTTTATCTTTAATGGCATCCAGAATGGCTGGATACTTCCTTTCCTGAAACCATATCTTGCTTTGAAGTACATGTTAGAAAATATACTCCTTGTATGTCATTCATTACTTGCATTATTAAATAAAGTCAGTCACTGTATGGATGGGATAAATAAGACAGACTCTGCTCCAACAACTCAGAATCAAAGTATGAGGAAGAAAGAGAACAGATGGATACAGGAAGAGTGGGGAGTACAATGAAAACTATTTTGGTGTAGGTGGTAGGAGGACATGTGTCAATCTAGCTGTATTTGTGGGATAATTTTAAAAACAAATTCAAAGGAAGTAGCCTGGTAGGTGTTTACAGAGAGCCTGTGGGACAACACGACAAGGACTGAAAATCCAGCAGGCACTGGAAACTCTTGCTACCAAATGAGCAAACACAAGAAAAGTGAAAGCAGCTCAGTCCTGACGCACAGTGAGGAAAAAAACCTAAAAATCCATCCAGGGACAGACATCATCAAAACCACAGCCAGGAAAATGACGTGCATAAGGCAAAACTAGGATGGTCAAATGGAGAGAAAGAATAGTGTAGCTGAGAGCCCAGAAAATAAGAATCTGAAAAAGAATTCTGGCTGCACAGATGCCTAGGGAAGGCTTTGCCTATAAAGAAAACATATGGAAAGAAATATGTATGTTTTTTATAAATCTCAATTCTTAAAAATGAATTCATCCTCAGTTTGAGCAAACAGTGCTGAAATACACATTTATGCATCATATTAACAGTAAACTGACACTGCTAGAACTCTATACAATAACTTCATTTTCTGATCTAATTCAGAAACCTCAGAGACCATTCCTCGCAGGTATTGTCAAGGCAACATTTTCCTCAACACACATAAATTTACCCTTACTGATTTTATATTTCCCAAGATTATAGAATCATAGAATGGTTTGAAGTTCGAAGGGACCTTAAAGATCATCTACATCCAAACCCTCTGCCAGGTGAAGGAACACCTTCCATCACACCAGGTTACTCAAAAATACTCCAGTCATATCTGCCTTTAATTAAGTTCAATCGTTCTTTGTCACCAGCAAGCTGTGTTTAGCAATTATCGCTCCCCGTAATTTAATGAATATTTGGAATATTCTTCTGAGCTTCCAGTGCTGAACACCAAAATGAATTCCTAAGTCGTGGTTCTCTCATTTAACCAGGGATGAGCTCAGACAGTATTTGAATTATAAAGCAAAAAATGCAATAGAAGATTCAAAAGAGGAGTTCAGGAATTATGTGATTTGAGTACAAAGGAGGCTATAAATGAGGTAGTGTGACCTGGACATTCAAATTCTTTACTCTAGCAAAAATAGGAGCATTTTAGGACTCTAAGTGATTCAAAGAATGGATCAGATTATCTTCAAATTCCCTTTGGCACCTAGATTCTATTTTCTTGTAGCATCTTTAACTGGCTTAATAGCGACAAAATAAATGGCACTGCAGTCATCTTGAAGTTATGTGGATTTTTTGTAAGTCTGAAAAGAATAAAAGTACACTGGGAAGCAAAGCAATATCATGCACCCATATCTTTTCATTATTCATGTATCTAAAATACTTTCAATAGCTACTTAACTAATAACAATGTGTTGAGCTGAAATTAATATGCTGATATGGACAAAACAGAGAGGTTTTTAATATTATTTAATTTTAAGAACCAAAATGAGGAGAGATGTTTATAGTTAAATGTGCTCAGAGAATATTAATAGCAAAAAACCTGAATTCTGAAAATAGCCATCTCAATAATTGTATCTTTACTTATCCAAAAGGCTATCAACCATGGAAACAATACTGCATTTATTTCCAAATTAGGTCTGAATTCTATAGGAGGCCAAAAGTCCTATTATTAAACTTAAGATAGAAAACAGTTCAACAGAGTGAATCAACTTTGCCTATTTAACAAAATTCTCTTACAAGCCTGGTTATGACAACAAAAATTTACTGCTTATTGGCAGCTTGTCTACTTCTTATTTTAGCAGCTTTTTCACTATTTGAGCCCTAGAAGAAAAAAGGCCAGACAAAGGCATGATTTTGTTTTCTCCTTATACAGAAACTCCATGGGAAAATGTATAACCTTTTACTCATAATTCAAGTAGCATCTACTGAGATCATGAGATCAATTAGATAATCTTCCAAACCCATTGATACTAAAAGGTAATTCAGTTCAGCTCATTCATCTTAAAAAAATGCCTTGACCCTGCAGGGCTAAAGCTGCCCTAAATAGCAGGATCTATTACATAATCCATACTTAGGCTTATGTTACCACACTGGAGGGTTCTCATTCGAAGGAGATCAAAATCTCCACTATTTAGCACAGGCTTTAAGTCCTTAGCATCTTAGCAAAGGATTCCTGGACCAAACTGTCCCTCATGTAAAATAAGGCAGTAAGACTCAATAAAGTCAGATATATGGAAGTTTACAGGAATCCACATAAGCTAGTAGAAAGCAATCTTTTCTGAAGGGCAACAATTCTAAAATAAAAAAAATCTGGGCAACTAGCTTTTGCCTTGTCTCTAGCCAAGGATATAAACTGCTTAAGACACTGGTGACACTAAAAAATTTAAGCACACTATCACCACATATGTGGGAGATGATTTAAGAAGCAAACACACACGTCTACCAGACAACAACATCCTTACAATAGCACAATACATTTTGTGTTTGGTACTGCTGTGGTTTAACCCCAGCCAGAAACCAAGTGCTGCACATTTGCTTACTCCTGCTGGCTGGGATGGGGGAGAGAATCAGAAAAGTGAGAAAACTTGTGGGTTGAGATAAAGACACTTTAATGGGAAAAGCAAAAGCCACGAACACAAGGAAAGCAAAACATCATCCTATGTAAGCACTCTCAGCAGCAACAAAAAACATCTCTGCATTATCAGCCCCATTTTAAAGCACTCTGTAACACAGTCCCATACCTGCTACTAGGAAGAAAAATAACTATCCCAGTCAAAACCACCACAGTATTTTAGATAAATCTCTGCATCTATCAATAAGACATGTGAAGTAATATTTCGTCACTCATGGTATTTATGTTTGACAACTTCAAGTAAATAGGGCAACTTATAATTTTCAGGTATTTTGACAGTCCTATGGTTTAACTGAAGTTCAGTGTCTGAGGAGCATATGTTGTGAATCAAGGGGAGATCTATAAATTCCAAGTGGGTAAGCCTTCCTTGCTGCTGATCTGAAAGCCACTGTTAATAGGAGGGAATTTGTAAAGGAAGGCTGAGGGTGTAAGAGCATTATTTTTTCTTTTTGGGAAAAAGCAACAAAAAAAAAGGGACTGGAATTTGTAGGAGAGCAGAGAAGCAGATCAAAGAATGGAACAAAATCATGGAAGATAATGGGAGCTACAGGATGCTAAATATCAGGCAGATAAAAATGTATTTGTATATAAAAAGCTTTCGTTCCAATTAAGTCATGCAAAACATTTCTGTAAATACTTTGGCTGAGTCTTTGGCAGCATTCCTGTTTCTGATGCAACATGTGATGCATCACTTTGAGCAAATTTGTAACATTATTTATAAAACAGTTAAAAGTTCAAAAGAAAACAAGCATGTTTAAACAGCAAGGTCAGACACGGTATCAAAACAAGCAGGAAACCTTCAAAACTCAGTTGTGCCCAAATGACAAAACTGTTACAAAATATCATGATAAAAAAGGGTCAGTTTGTGAAGGGGTCAAGAAGTACTTATACCATCTATTTCAAATATATATCAGACCCAGGAAACTTTTCAGAGAACTTGTGGGAACAACACAGAACCAGAGGGCATCCACCCAACAGATCTAAAGAAATACAGGAATCAAACATCTGAATTACTGCTACACAACTATCAGAAGGCAATGTTCTCCTGACAATTCCAGTTTCACCAAGGCTCTTGAAGACACAGGGCTGCCACATCAAAAGAAGAAAAGTTCTCACAAAGAGAAAGAGGAGCAAATGGTTAAAAAATTTCAGTGTGAAGGAAGATCATTCTCTTTGCTTCCTGTAACCTTGGTGTTTTCATTTGTGGAAATTACTATAATAACAAGCTACTGTCCATGTATAAAATACTTGTAATTTCCAAATTCAAGATGTAATTCTATGAATCTTTGCTTTCTATGATTTGAAATGTCTTTTCACTCTTACTGGATGTGCCTAAATTACAGTAATCTTTGTTTGTATTTTTGGTTTTTTGTTGTTTGGTTGTTGGGTTTTGCTTGGTGTGGGAGGTTTTTTGCTATAGTTGAATATTGATTATAAGTTTTGGAAAATAAAAAAATTACAGCAAGTTCTGTATAATATTTTTAAAAGCAGCTTGTACTTACCTGCTTTCTGACACTGCACAATCTTCTCATATAAGCTATCTGTATTTTCAACCAGAGTCCTGATGGTGTGAATCATCTATAGAGAAAATAAATTGAAATATACAGAATGTCAGTAAAATTAAATTTTTACTTAAATTTTTTGATTTGTAAATGATGCTTAAAAATGAACTCAAATTGATTAACTAATACTTATTGTTAACATAATGAATACTCTCCTTTTCCTGGTCATAATGAGGTAGCAAAGTGCCCTAGACGTAGAATGAAGGCATAAAAATTGCAATGCTTTTGGGCTGGGATCTGTGAATACTGAAGCAAAATGTCTACTCCATAGTTCACTGCCTACCAAAGCAACTGGAAATTATACAACCAGGCAATTCACTTTTGGTGGCTTGGTTGAGATAACCTGGATGCAATTTTCCTCTTCCTCATTCCCTCCAACATTCAGGATGATGACCACTCATTTCCCAGTCCATCTTTTTTCCTAGGCATCATTCCACTGCTTTTCCAGATTTTTTCCTCTACATTTTCCCTTTTGTGGTTAGACCTGCACTCATGTATGAGACAACGCTTTATGGAAGAAAACAAATCACTTGAGGCTGGTAGTGGAGGATAGGAAAAATAAATTATTTCTTTAGCTGATCTTTCTAAACAAAAAGCCTTTCAGGGAATCCCAGCTGAATGCACTAAGATGGAACCTCACAGAATTTCCAGCCTAGGGTATGTACTGAGAAGTAACAACTTTGCTTCACACCTTCCCCACTGACGTCTCTGCTTTCCGCTCAAGCAAACAATTTTCTCTCCACTAAAACAATGTCTAAAGTTTTGACATCTTACTTATGTGGGTGTTCATGTGGAACTTGCTTTTCCTTAGGAGACCACCATTTGCTTTCATGAGGAGGAACAATACTCCTCATAAAAGCATGTTACAGGGAAAAAGGAATGTTACAGGGGAAAAAAGCCCAAACCTCTCTAACACTGTTCCTCAGAGAAAAATTACTGTAAGAGGCATGACTCCCTCACACATATTAGAAGGAGCCTTCTCCAGCTGAATGACATTGAGGCTGTTTTTCTGAACATTGCTCCAAGTAAGGCATAAATCAATTTTGAGAAGCAGGCAAGCAAGTCTCAGATTTTTGATTGTGACAAGTATGCAAGCAAGTGAGGAGGAAAAACACCTGCACAGACAAACTACTCTACAGGCTTCTGTAACTGTCAGCTGCACAAAAATCTGGTTTAAACAAATGACAAAGCATTCAAAAATAATTCTAGTTCTATTTCTATTATTTCAGTTTGAACCAATAAAGAAAATGATGCAACCTCTAATTTTTTGCTTCATGTTATACACAAACAGCATTTGAAAAAGCAACGTTAGAGTATGTGGAGGTCATCATACTGGATAATTTAATCTAATCCTCACATCCCAATTAATCTCTATTTAAAGTGTCTACTTAGGCTGATTTATATTATGTCCACTGTCGGCGTTGCTTTAAATAAATGTAAATTATAATATATGAAGTAAAAATAACTTGATCAGGTTGCTAAGCTGCAAATGAAAAACTTTAGCTTACCACAGTTTAAACTGGATTGTTCTTTGAATATAAATATCAATTTTCACTCAACCAAAAACTACCTATAAATAGAATTATGCTGATTACTATGTAAGTGTAACAAATTGAAGACAATTCAAGTAAGAGAATACTATATTTCACCCACATAGGGAGCACTGCAAACTGACTATTCCTAATCAGTCAAGGAGAAAGCCCCATTTCTCTGTGTTTCATTACTATTCAGTCTCTAAAACAGAATTCACAAATTGAAATAAGATCACTGTAAATTTGCTTGACAGGCAAGGATTTACCTGTTTCAATATGTATGTCACATAATAAATTTGTTTCTGCAATGAATTTAAATGGAGAGAACCAAAACACAGCTGATGTCAGCTGTATACTTCCAATAGCTGTTATTTTGCTAACTAGCTGAAAGAAAGCTGTAAAGCAGGTTTTCCTGAATTGAAAATCACCTTGAAAAATGAAATGATGAGCACATATGACTCTTGGGCTTTTCTGGGATGCTAATACACAATACTAAGGACTAGAGAGGGATTCCCTATCAATATGAGTCCTTTCACCTGAGCACTCTTTTGACTGGAGTTCATCTATCTAAAGAAAGATAACAACTGTGCTGTCTGTTCAAGGTATTTGTTTTGAAGGAATTGTAAGAAATATTACAACTGCCCTACTCTGTTTTTCTGACCCCATGTGTTTAATAACATAATTTCTAAGCCATCTCAGTTAGGTCCTATTCCAAACACAGAACATATCTACCTGCTCTGCTTCCTTCATACGCCCTAGATTAACATCAGGTAATTTAGAAGCAGTGGAGAACAAGTCTCAGCTGATTAGAAAACTTACTCTGAGATGCTGCACTGATTTTCAGAAATAAGAGAATTCTAAGATGAATAAAAATGCTTACATTACTGCTTTTTTGTTTACTTTCTGTATTGACAAAAGAGAAAGTTTTACTGGTTCTGTAGATGAAAGGAAAAGAAACTAATCACTGTATTAGTGCTCTTTCATCATGGTCAGGCTAACCCTGAAGAATTCATAATAACATGCCAATTTCATATTTCACAGTTCCAGTATGGAAAGCTGCTAAATACCCTCAGATCAAAAGGAATACCCTCTTTGCAACTTCTGAAGAAAAATGGCAATGCATTTCATGTGGCAGAAATTATTCTTATATCCCCTTTTATATTATCAAGACCAGTAACAGTTACTTTCATTATCTGTATTTAAGATTAACAGCACTGCAGAGCAAAACTGGCTGAGCTAGCAATAATTCAGGGGTTGACTGCCACTACCATTCACTCACTATTATGGAACACCTCAATTTTCAAATCTCCTTCCCTAAGAAAATAATGGAGCACTATGCTGTGTGCATGAGTAGGTATCACCTTCTAGTTGTGCTTGATTAATAAATTAATACTATTAGTTCATTATAATTTTATTCTTACATTGCTCTTCACCACACAGTCATCTTTTAGTATGGATTCAGCTATTTGTTAAATTACTCTTATGGAGTGTTTGAACATATGAATTCTCTCTAGTGTTCAAGCCAAAGTTTTAACCTCATGAAAACAGTCATGTAGACATTCACAGAGACTGAAAGACTTTTGGCAGACACAGCATATGGAACAACTATGTATAAATGCCTATATTTAAACAGAAAATTAATCCAAATATACTGGTATGTATATGTGTGACCAATATAAAAATGAAATAGAAAATGATGAGTAAGGAGGAGCTTCAGTGTGAAAACCACTATGTCTGCAGCAGAGTAAGAAATGGAAATCTCAAGTAAAATTAGTTGTGGAAATTCAGGAGAAAGACCAGGTAGTATCTGCTCTACACTGAACTAGTCTATACTGAACAAGGCAATCAATAAGCAGGTATTTTCTAACCACATCTAACTTCTAGAATATAATCAGTGACAAATCTGGAAAGAGAAATGGAAACAAATGTAACAGGGAACAACCAGTTGCCACCTGATCATTAAAAATGTATTGCAAATTGGCCATGCATATTCAAGAAAAGAACACATGCTACATGAAGTTTAGTAAGCTATATTTTCTAGCAAGCCTCTTACAATACTGATTCACATTTCCAACCTATGTTGCTTTTTTTTCTGGAAGCAAAGATTAAAAATATCCAAAATTTTATTTTAAATATAGAACTTAAAAGACATAATACTGAAATTGCTTCAACTCTCCTTTCAATTCCCACCCCACCACCACACCCTAACCTCAGCATAACCAGAGAACTTCTCAGGTGCTCATTTCAGACTGGACTATTCTACTTTTTTTGTTGGTCAGTGGAAAATGGGAAATGCAGAATGGTATGCTTTATAGCCTTGAAGTCATCACATTTTTGCAGAGGCCAGGTTAATAGTTTGATCTATTTGTTGTATTCTTCAAACTCTATTGGTTAAATCACACAAGCATTTTACCTAGTTATTCTAACAAATGGATGAATGTCAAGAAAGATGTTTTAAAAATTAAGTAGTAGTAGCTGTTGTTGTTATTATCATTATTATTTACATTGTTCCTACTTTAAAAGGCCAGTGATGATGGTGAGAAATCACAATTGTTGCTTCAAACAGATGGAACTGCATTGTTAACAGTTCATCCCTTACATGATGCTGTCCTCACAATGAAAAAGTCATATACTGAAAAAAAATCTATCCTCCTTCTCAGCAAAACATAACTCTCATTAAGATGGTTACTTAAAATTATACATATAAATGTCTAGAGTAGCCTTTAGGATAGTTTTTTTATGTTTCAAAGTTTGTTGTCTGATTTATTGTTTTACAAAAGAGTTAAGTGCTATGAACTAACACCATGTAGATCAATCCAAGTGCTCACATGTATGTATTTGAATATATGTACACATGAATGTATTAGAAACCATTTCATTAATTTCAGCTGAATTTGAACAAGATCTGTTTCTACTAGGCTCACACAAACAGGTCTTCTGCTAGAAGATAAAACATTCTGTTTATGCCCTCAACTTGTGGAAAATATGTAACTGAACTCAACCGTAAATATTTTAAATATCACATTTAACACAGGCCTTGGGAAAGAAGACTTTCAAAACCCCCAGGATTTATCCAATCCTCCAGTGTGGAACTGGTTGGTAGCACACAAGGAGACATCAGCTGTATTTTAAAATGGAAAAATCTGTGTCTGGCTGATGAAACTCAGTGAGAGAAAACACCTTCACTGACACAATTGCAACACCAAGGATGAACATTATTTTTAGCAAGAAAAGCACATCACATATTCAAATTTCAACATCTGTAAATGTGTTGCCAATACTGCTAGACCTACATTCCAACAGCAAACCTGAAACCATACTTACAGTAGGTATAAATCAAATGTTCATTAAAATGGCACTCACATTCTACTTTCATCCAAACCTCTGCATATTAGATATATTTCTGAAATCACAAACTACACAATTTCTAATAAATTTATGAATCTTTAGTATTCAGAAGCCAAACTGGGACTCTTAACAGCAGTAATAAACATGTAATTTGCATTTTCCAGACATTTCATTAAGCCCAGGATGGTACAAATAGCACCATTATCAAACAACACTTCACAAAAATAGGAAACCAAACACAAGGCATCCCAAACTGCTAATAGCATCTGCACCACTTCAAAAGATGTGTTACACAGTGAAGATCAGAAGCTGCTACCATTGCCCCACACAGTAACAGCAAGGAAAGGAACTCTGGTAGGGCCTCCTTATAAACTCTTTGCCCTCAAGAACCATTATAGGTACCAGGACCTAACAACACATGGTCAGCTCTAAGAGGATGTCTGTAAAAATTGTACCCAAGCAGTTCAGCATTCAACGTCAATGCACCAGAAGGCATCTTTGCTGTGGCACTGAACAAGCAGATGAACAGTTCTTAGTCCTTTCAGTGACAACTGCCATGGTCAGCTTGCTCTGCAGCTGCATAAGGGGTTGTTTTAAACTATATGTGCTGCCTTTCATTTTCTCCTGGAGAAGAATGGTGTTATAGCAAATAAGAAAGGAAATTGCTATATAATCAGATTGCAAATCTCACAACTCAAATGAATTGTGTTCTAACTGTTCCTACAGTGTGGACACCACACTGAAAGAAATCTGAAACATCCAACTTCTAACAGGACCACCATAAACAAGAGAAGTCAACTTGTACGAAGAAAAAAATATCCACAGCTTTCCTCTGCTCTGCCAAGACTGTCACCACATTGTAGAAGGCTACACACATTGGCTAAGCCTGATTTCCCTTTTGTAAACTCATGCTGAGTTTTTCCCATCTCTTTCTTGTGAGGCCACAGCTGGAGCATTTATCCCAGTTTGGGGTTTTTCAGTACAAGAAATATATGGACTACTGTCCAGCACAAAGCCACAGAGATTTAAGGAACTGGAGCATCTTTTATATGAGGACAGGCTGGGACTGGCCAGCCTGGAGCAGAGAAGGCTCAGGGGGAATCTTAGGTGGTCAAACACTGGAAGAGGTTTCCCAGACTGACTGTGGAGTCTCCACCCTTGGTGATACTAAACAGCCAACTATACACAGTCCTGGGCAACCTGCTCTGTCTGATCCTGCTTTGGGCAAGGGGTTGGGGTTAGATGATCTCCAGAGGTGCCTTCCAACCTAAATGACCCTATGTAAAAAAGAATTATAGTGAAGATGACATCTCCAGTCAAAAGAAATGAACTTTCTGGCTCAAGTCAACAATCAATAGTAACATCTTTAGAGATAAAAATCAGGTGTGGTTTTGCACAGAAAGCTCTATAAACAAAAGGTGATCTTTCTCCCATCCAAATACAGTCCAAAGTACCAAGGTAAGAAAATCAATCTGCTAACTGATACTTCTCTACACACAGAGGATTCATTGCATCAAACCAAATTTCCTTCAAAGCAGTAAGGTTTTTAGCAAACGTATTGTCTAAGTTAGAAAATATTTCTTCAACTGTACAAGAAAATAAATTTAGCAGAGAAGCACAGAGAAGGGACCTCAGGAGGTCATCTGGTCCAAACCCCCTTGCTCATGCAGGGCCACTTACCATGGCTGGCTGCCTAGGGCCATGTCCAGATGGCTTTTGAGTATCTCCAAAGCTGGAGACTCCACAATTTCTCTGGGCAACCTGTTCCAATGTTCAGCCACCCTCAGAGTCAAAAAGTGTTCCTGATGTTCTGACAGAGCCTCCTGGTTTACATTTCATGCCTTTTCTCCTGTCACTGGGTACTTATGGAAGTAGCCTCTCTCTGGCCTCTTTGCATCCTCTCCTCAGGCATTCATACACATTGATAAGATCCCCCTCAGCCTTCTTTTCTCCAGACTAAACAGTCCCAGCTCTCCCAGCCTTTCTGTGTAGGAAATGCTCCATCTCCACCTTAGTAGCCCTCTGTTTGACTCTTCAGCACATCCATGCCTCCCTGGTGCTGGGGAACCCAGGACAGGACACAGCACTGCAGGTGTGGCCTCAGCAGCACTGAGTAGAGGGGAAGGATCACCTTCCCTCAAGAATAACTTATGATATAATCAAGTATTATGTTTCTCTTTAGACTTTAAACCACTGCCTTCTTCCAAAAAAAAAAAAAAAAACCAAACAAAAAAAAAAAGCAGATGAAATTTCCGCTATTATTACTGAATTCACTGGCATATTATGATAAAAATGTAATGCTGTACCTGACAGTGGCAGTTTATCCATTTAAGTGGGAAAAAAATAAGAACAGACTCATGGTTTAACTTTTTCAGCCTACCTTTCCTCTCTCAGCTCTTTTTGAAATGTTTTATATTCTAGAAAATACATACATGGAAAATGTTTTTTTTTCTTCAGAAAAAGCAAGACAAGATTATGCCATAATACTTTGCAGGATCAAAAGATATAAGATATGAAATCCACTTACCAAAACTAATTCTTGTAGGCCTGAGAAAAAATAGGACATAATATGTTCTTAATTCTGCAGCATCCCAAAATGAATTAATTCCCCCCAGTTTAAGAAAATCTACCAAAGGAACAAACAGTCCACAAGTCCTCCATTAAAGAGAACTATTTGTTCTTAATTCCTCATGAGTCAAGTATATGAGAAAGCCTAGGCTGAAGACAGAGTAAATATAATAATCAGCAGCTCTCTTCCAAACTATGTACCCAAGGACCATAAACTCTTTTTAAATCAAATAGCCACTGCTTTTCACTTTCCTGATAATCTGGGTTTTGTAGCAAAATTATTTTCATAATTTTAAAACTAAAGCTGATAGAATGAAAAACCATGTGAAAAGTGGACAATAAGTAAGGACATGTATATGAAATGAAAATATCCTCTATCTGTATAAGCAGAAAAAATCCATCATCTGTGTGAAAAAATTAATAGGTAGTTAATAGGTTATTTCTGAAATGAGATCCATCAGTAGCAGCTCTAACAGCCACAATTTTTTTTCACACAGATGGAATCAAAAAGACAAACACCAAATTTAAAATTTATTGAGAAAGAGAACTCCTATTGGAAATATGTAATACATATGAGAAGTTGCTATACATCTGACCTATTTTTATCCTCTTCCATAAACATTTCATTGGACTACATTAAAACAGGACAGAAAGCTACATGTACTCCTCTTCCTGAGTAGCCGTATTTTTTTATGCTCTTATGAATTCTGTGAGTCAGCCATTAGACATAATGGGATTAGTGAGAGGATACAAAAAGCTTCACCATCCATGCTCTCAAAAAGAAATGCAGAAATCTTGACTCCACAGAAGCATTAAATTGTCATTATCAGAGCTTTTCAATCAATGCAAAGCAGCTTATACTTTACAACATTTGGCACTGGAGCCTTGAGTACCCAAAATTAGACATTTGTTTTGTGAACTGAAAAGGCCCAGCATAAGCAAGCTAAGGTTATCATCTGCAGCTCTGTTTTTGGAAGCATAATTACAACCTTCATGTTGTTATAAAACAGGAAAATAAAAACTGATAATAAGCAGCACAACTATTTCTGAAGAAACTGTCCAAGCTATTCACTGTATTTTCCATGAATGCTTTGTTTTCAGTTTTTATGACAGGCTAACAGCTACACAATCAGTAACTATTTCAATTATCTCAAAAAACCAGGATCTACAATTACTATAATTTATTCAACATGGCAAAAACCATTACCTGGGCTATTTGCAATATTAAATTGCAATGAATGATGTATGTTTTCCCTTAGATCTCTTCACGACCAAACTATATCCATTTATTACTTAAATAAAGACAGTTCTATTCTGCAGAGACTGATAATGAAAGTAAGCAATACTGTAGAAAGCCAGAGGCAATAATGGAAACAGTGAGACACTGTGTGTTATCACAATTTAAATACTGCATTTGTGTTGCCAACTCTGAAATTTACTGTTTTAACACACATTATAACAATCTACCACTAAGATTGAGAAAGTTGTTGGAAGTCTAAGCAGCTACATACCTCACACCTCGATGATCTTTACAAATCTGGGGGCAGCATTAATTCATACAGCTTCCAGAGTGCTTAGCTACCTGAGCTAGATCAAAGTTGCAGGAGCTATACCTACTATCTCTAATCCACTTACTGAAAAAACACACCCTTAATGCAAAAATCAACACAAGCAACTGTCTTTAACAGTTCTTTTCCTGCTGGAGCACCAGGTTGAGTCCAACTTTCACTTTAGCTACCAGAAAAGATCTAATAACTTTAAAATTTTAAAAATTTAGTGGTAACTTTAATATGAGCATTTGAAAGGAAACTTTGTCAAATGCTTTTGAAAATCTAACCAGACTGATCTGCTGTGTCTACATGCTTTTTGACATCAAAGAACTCCAAGGGATTAATGAGCCCTTCATTTTATAAAAGCTGTATTGACTCTTCCTCAACATGACACATCTCTCCATGTTTCCTCTAATTTTCTTCTTCAAGACAGTTTCTACCCATTTTCACAGTACAGATGTCAGCCTGTCTGATCTGTAACTTCATCATCTTCCCTGGAAATCTCTTAAAACACTGGTATCACACTAACAACTTTGATAGTCAGTTTCAAGTGAGAGAATACACACAACAATTAGCAGTTTTGATACATCAACTCTTGAGATCTTTCAGAACTCATAAATTAGTATCTCCTCTTTCTGGTATATTATTTTCCCAGTCTTTTGCCTTTCCTATGTAATATCTTCTGTCAGCATTTCACTTACAGATGAATTCTGCAATTAGTCTTTCATAAAGAAGCGTTTCATGTGAAACCTTGATCTCTACAGGTATATGGATGCAAAAACTAATTAAGTGTTGTGGCTTTGCCTCTTTAGGTGGGGCTTTCTTTTAAATATGGATCAGCTAGTGAACTTACATAATCTTTGACTGACTTCTGTTACTGCTTTTTTCAGAAAAGAGGTTACTGTTATTTTTAAGTCTGTGCAGATCATTTTAGGAATTCTTCGCTGTCAGTTTTCTTTTATTTCTTATTTAACCATGGCAGGGTTAAATATGGATCCTGTCTTCCCCATCTGCACATGACTACAGCTATTTGGAAGATGTCTTATTTTCATGAGAACCTCCTCCATGTTGTTCTCCCCAAGTGTTTTTTGATAAGTGGTACATATTTACTTCAAACTCTCCAGGCGGTATCTTTAGTGTCTGTGATGTCTGTTCTTTTGACTACTTCTTTTATCTTTTTGTTTTGTTTTATGTAGTTATGCTCTCAAGTATAAAAGCAAGGAATAATAGCTTTTCAACCTTCTGTGCAAAGCATTAAATTCTCTTCTTCATAAGCCAGATAATGCTTAGAGGTAAATTGTAACACGGAACACTCATGGAACTCAACTTCAAAGTCATGGGCTCAAGGACAACATTCTGAACCACCTGGGCTCAGAACACAGCTATCATCGTTTATGCCAGTCACATACTCCTCAGGAAAGGTACTATATGGATAAACCTGAATTTTCTTCAAGTGCACAATGCAAGTGATGAGCAGATGTTATCACATGATTTAAAATCATGTGATATCCAAAGACTGGGTTCTACTACAGGAGGTTGGTGACATTGAACTCAGCCTCCTCTGACCCAACCAGAAACTGAATATTTAGGCCTGTGCACGAGTTGAAGCAACATATTCACTCAGTTTTAGGAGAGAATTATCAGCACTGCATCCAGCATTTTTGATTGCTCCAGAAGTTTGCAACCTCAAAGGGTAATTTGGGGAACAAAGTCTTCTCAGCTGAATAACTCTGACACATTAGTAGGCTGAGCTGAAATAGAAAAGCCTTGCTCTATTTGTTTCTCAAGATACAAATCTATAATCACAGCATGACTGTAAACCTCCTCACTGTATTTGCACATTTACCATAACCAAGGACCTACATCAACAACAGGAAACTAATACAGATTTTATGAGCTAAATGTAACTCAAAACAAATCTGCTAATCACTCTTCCTTAGGTCCTGTGAAAGAGGCAATGGATATACCCTTGGCTTCCTTCAGAATTATGGAGTTCAATCCAACATGCCCAATAAAGCTCTGCTCAAATAATCTATATTAATATCAAGATAAGTTTTAAAAGTGAAGGATATTTAAAATTTTAAGCAGTAGCTGAAGTTTGAGAGGACTACTAACATTTAACCAAAACCTTGACAATCAGTCCCTTTTAGATGGGCTTTTAATAGCCCTATCAGTATCAGACCAGTCTGTAACTCTACCAGCTATAGTGTCAAATATTCTGCTTTCCAGTTCAAGCTCAAAATATAGCCTATCTTATTTAGTTTATGTCATTGCTGAAATTTCCAGCCCTGTAACATGAAGTTAACTTCTGCATGACTGCACCTGCAATCTGCTGTATTGAGTCAGTAGCTGGAAAGAGCCAAGAATAAGGTAACCGGATTTAAGCTTACTACAGCACTGCTCATCCCCAGTGATATGGTGTTTTCCAATTTAATAGTGTCACTCTCTTTTAATACCTCTCATTTTCATTATCTCTCAACCCCCAGCACCAATAAACACCACCTGCTTTCATGTCCTTCCCTAGGGTATGTATACAAAATCTATTCACCTTGTCTGATTTCATTTAAATAAAATACAGACTTATACCACTTTCTGTAGACATTCTGAATTACAAAATCACCTCAAAAGAAAAAAAAAATTAAAAACCACCCCAAAAACTGGAAAAAAAAAATGGAACTAACAGCATTATTTAATTAGGATTTAATAACATCTAATCCTAATTACTGTAGCAGCATTACTGATTTTTCACACAGGTACAGTTGTCTGCCTGTTCTGTATTAGTTTTTCTCTTAGAAGTAAATGCCTGCTTGCAAAGTTCAGAAAACGCTATCCTCGGCAAATGGGACACTTCATCCTCCACTAAGGCAAACAGAGACAGTCAAGTTCTCAACAGTATCTGGCTTTATATGTATGGTACTCTAGCATATCTCTGAAGTGCTCTTATACTCATCACTGAATAATGCTGCAGACTGAGGGTGAGATAATTTATTTTTTCTCTTGCCATAGTATAACTTTTAAGGTTTACTTACTGTTTATCTGAAGGGTTATAAGACATTTTTAAAAACATGCAATGGTGTGGAAGAGGCACTTGCCTTAACTCCAAGCTTCAGTCTGCAGCACTGATCAGTGATGGGTGTGATGACACCAACAGAGTGCATGCTGAAGTATCACATAAAGGAAGCTGAAGTTCATGAACAAGAGGGAAAAATAAAACATTATTAAACAGTGAAAAGATGGTAGGGTGAAAAATACTCAGGAGCATGGAGAAGTTAAAGAAAAATACACCTGCAATTTTTGCCTTTCTCAAAAATTCCTAGATATATTTGGTTTTTATTATCCAGAAATGATACTCCAGTTCCTATAACATGGATTTTTCAACCCATGACTAGTACTAACAGCTCCTCCATTAAGTGAATGCAGATAATTTAAGAAAGCACTATGTGCTACTTGTTTAAAGATAAAAACCCCAAATATCTACTGACACACTATTTTATTATAATTTACCTCACTGTTTCTTTAAAAAAAACTACGTATACACTGAAGATACTTTTTCCTTTCTATTGGCCCTGCAGTATTGCACTTATTTGCAATTATTTCAAGGTGGACTGACTGTCCTGCTGTTAAGGTCTTGCCTCCATTCCCACTTGACAGAGCAACAAGGAGTTCTTCTTGCACTCCCAATGTAAAAAATTCTGAATAATTAAAATCTTAATTACCTTCTATGTTTATTATCATTTTATAGAAAAGAGAGTATTTCTGACACGTAAGAATCCCTTCATTAGCTAAAAAAAAATCATAAACCTGAAACAATCACACTTTGAGAATGCCATTACATGTGCCACATTGAGAGGGCACACAAGGTAGTGACAGCCTATGCATGCATTTATGATATACCAATCCAGGTTTGTTTCATAAACATTGAAATCTATTTTTTTTATCCACATGATTTCATACAGTACCTGACACGCTGGAAGTACAGAGTTACATCATTCTGACCTGTACTGAGGCCTAAGCCAGCAGAAAGTAAGACAAGTAAGTAATCATTACTTTGTCAGTACATCTGCCCTTTCTCAATTCGGCATGAAGAACTCTCATTATTAAGCAGAATTTTACACCCACGTATTAATGAATCGTGACAAAAATATCCCAAGTCAAAACTAATGAGGTAAGATTTGTCCTTTTGAGGGCTCATTATATTAATACACACCAAAATCATACAACCCCTTCCCCCCAATCTATAAAACTGTCAGACTCTAAACATCTGCCCTATGGCAAATACCCATATATGACCTAAACACTCACATTTCTTCTTCTCTCATTGAGGAAAGGATGATACAGATGTCTCCCACTATTTCACAATGTCCTTTCAGAAATAAGAGCACAGGAATATATCTCCCATGGCTGACTTCCTTTTCCAGCATACCCTACAGATTTTAATTGCCTACAATCTTTTGTCAAACTGAACACAGTATTGGCAAAAGCCAAATGTCACAAATTTAAATGCATCTCATTATTTTAACTTATAACTTATATTTTATTAAAATAACCTTAAATTTACTTACCTTCAATAACATTTAGAGCTAGAAGCACTATCATACTCTTTCTTTGAAATAGAGTACTTCCATTTTAGGGACAAGAAGATGGACAAATGCTTTTTTTGCCAGTAAATATTCTATTACTTTTACATGTATACGTGAAGTATAGATTTCTCAAGTACAGAAATATTCAAATCATGTATAGAGTATAATATGTGTGGGGGAAAAAACATATGTGAGAGCCAAAGAGCAAGGCAAACTTAGATTGTAAAGATTTCTGGAGTCACCTTTGTCTAAGTGATATTTTAAAAAATGTATTCCAGATTTAGAACTATGATTTTAAGTACCTAGAATAGCTTAGTCACTACCAAGCAGCATCACCACATCAGAACAAACTGCAGGTAAAGACATCTCCAGCAAGAAAACAGAACTTCTTTACTTGTTGCAGCTGTAATCCCAACAGTCGAACTTGTTTACATCCTAATTACAGCGATATCCTGTAAGCCACCACTAAGAGGATATGCACTATCTTCTTGTAGCTCTGCTATCACTGCAACCAGATTTTGTGTCATCTACGGCACCACTGAACTACACAAACTCTGCCTACATTGCTAATTATCAATGAGTGGTTTTTTCACTTTGGTATAGCATAATCCTAAAGCTACCTTTTCTTTAGAAAGCAGTTTACAAGATACATACGAAACTGGGATACTGGTTAATTTTTGTCCTTTTTTTTTTTCTGGCAAGTGCTGCCAGGTGAGGTTTCTCATTTTAGCACACAAAATTATTATGAAATTATCATCACATGAAAGAAAACATTAAATAAATGAATAAATAAACAGTTACATTCTGCCAGATTACTTCAATGGAAGTAAGGAGTACATATCAAATCACACTCTTCTGGATCTTTTTTCCACATTTCAAATTAATGCAAAGCCAATGTAAATCAGTATTTATTGGTGTGTTAGTTCTTCTTTCTTTTTTTCCTGCAACATGTTTAATTTCCAGTCTCTAAAGACACAATTTATGTATTTACTGAAACATAATGTCTGAAATTAACGTTACAGACGCTTACATGTGTAAAAATGGCTAATCAAATGACATCTGTAAGAAAGATAGAGAAAAGGAAAATAAAAGAGCCTGTATAAAATTTTACATGCCAAGGTGCTTATAAAACTACAATGCCTAAAAGCAGTGCCTGACATTCTTGTATTCGATGTTGAGCCAAAGCCAAAATAAACCAAGGTCCTCCAAGTGAAAAATGTAAAGCAGTAAGAGGTTTATAGATACAAAGTAAGTTTCAAACTACTGTAAAACAGGTAAATCAATACATTCTCTTCTTCATGTTAAATCCTCTTGACAATAACCACTTTACCTTCTGAAGCATACAAGCACGTGTTTGCATGCAGTATATCAATAATCTCTATGTTTTACTCTGTATGAAAACACTACCATTGCTGTACATTCGTGGGAATAACTCAAGCACAAGTAATGAAGCACGAAATAGGAAGTCACAGGTTAAAACAGGAAGTCACAGGTTTTAAAACAAGCATGGTATAGTATATTAAATATACATTTAAAAAGTCTTTCAAACAGACAATATAAGACAACCACAAAAAACTACTCACCATTTCATATGCTGTTACAATCTTTTTCAAGACCTCTGGAACAATCCCTTGGAGCTCCATAGTTGGATACTGATCATTGAGATTCACTACTACCAAGGGTGTATTATCAGGCCCAACCAAGTGCATAGACACAGCCAAAATGCACTGCATAAGATTTGCTACAGGAGAGAGGCCACATAATTCTTTGAATGAAACTACTGCATTCTGCAAAAAGGAAAGAAAGAGTTTCCTTTACAGTTAAATATGAAATTTAAAGTCTTGTCATTTCAGGATAAAATACTTCACTGTTAGACTTGAGCTACAATGGTTGTGCTACAATTACCACAGCTTTTCCCTGAAGAACTGGCATTTTCGACACCAACCAATATTACACATACATTTTACAGAAATGTTAAAACTTCAAGGAATACAGTACATGCCACAGAAAAAAAACATCTATTTAGAACAAGTATATCTCCTCTCTATCATGGCTAACATTAACTATGGAAATAAACAGATTCTAAAACATGGTGGTATATATTTTGAAAATTTTCAAGACATTTTTAAATGCCACCAAGAGAAAAAAAAAAATAGATGCTGAATGTCCCAATTAAGGAAAGTGAAGCAAAAGGAGGAATTCAGCACATTTGTAACTTTAAACATACCTGAACTACAGTCCAGACATGCTGTGGATCTGCAGGCTTCCATATGGTGTGATTCACAAACCCAGCACTCCACTATTGAAGTATTCCTATCATAGAGCCACACTTAAGTGAATTTTTTAAGGTGCCTTAACTTAAATACTGATTCTGTACCTTTCCCTAAGACTTTTTAAGTCATATTTTATACCCAGTATGGTAGAATATAATTCCATAAGTTTAAACTTGAAGAAAGTTTACAGCATTGAAAATACAGTGTGACTCCAAGTAGCTACAGACATTCCATGATGGGAATATTGTCAGCACCGTATAGAATTTAGGATTTTTGTACCAAATGGGAACTGGTGATCTATGGCAGGTCTGGAGTTTGTGTTCCTGTAGGAAATAAAAATGAATATATGGTATATTTAAGTTACAAATGTGCTCAGTGCTCCTTTCTCTCATGTTGCACCCAGGCAGAGTTTCAGATACAAATTTTCACTTTCATCCAAACCACTTTCCATCTTGATGGCATGGTAAGACTCATTTGTGGACATGTCTCCTAGAAAGACATAATGCCAACCTTAACTCAAACAGGAATCAAATGTGAAATATTTTGCTCTCCCTTTATCAGACAAAATACCAAAGCAGACTTCCAAATTTGTATGCACAGCATATTCATGAAAAATTATGTGAACACAAAATTGCACCTACCCAGCCGCTTAGAGTGTACTTTCAGTAAATATCCAGGAAACAGAAATGTCTTTTATCAACTGATGTACACTTCAATGACACAATAATTACACAGCTCAAGAGACAGACACTGGGAAATCCATTCAAACAGATTTCGCTCAAGATAAGTACATGTCTTTTTGGCTTGAGATAAGCCATTATGAACAACCATTTTACAGCGAGGTTAGCAAGGACCCAGGGACTGTATATATTCATTAATGACAGGAGGACAGGACTAATATGTACTACTACTGTAACTCCTGCCTTTGGACTTCCAATTTAATATACAGAGACTATTCCTCATACTGTTAAGTAACTTAAACATGAAACATCACAACCAGATCAATCACCCATATTATACTTTTAGCAGTGATTAATATGTTAGAAGTTATGACATCAGCTTTTGTCATGGTAATATAGGAACAAAAAGATTCAAAAGAGGCAATTCTTATACAGATTTAGAGAAACTATTAAACTCGCTGCTGCAAATTTTCTTTTTTTCCTCTTATTCCATCTTATATTAAAAAATCAAACTAACCAACTTTGCCCTTTATAATCTGGCTTCTGAGGATACATTGGTCATAAAAACCATTACAATTTATAAAACAAAATTTCAGTAATACAAAAATTAAATAAATCTCACATTCCCTGGCATAAATTGATACTTATTTTAATTGAGTGCTATATTTGCTTTTATTAGCTGTAAAAACTTAGTTACATAGAGTTTAAATGGTGCACATTATATAATCTGTTAGCAAAGTTAAGAAAAATTAATCTTCCCTCATGTGCTTAAAATACCTTCTTGATAGCATTTTGAGATAATGATAAATTTAGTTGATAGCACATCTTTCAAACTGACAGAATAAAATACATAAAATACCTTTTAATATCTCATGTTCAAAGAAGCCCCACTGTAGAGTCTGTTTTCAATTATATGATTACACTGTGCATACTGCAGCATGCACATTGGAAAGTTTAATGTAGCTAGACAAAATTCTATGTTTTCACTGCTTCCTCAACTCAGCTCTTCCTTGAAAAGTATCTTAAAATACAGTACTCTTCATTCTACAGAATTCTAACCTTCAGTAGGCTAACTACAGGTAAAGTTCATTTTACATGGATCCTGTAATTTGAAACATTTATGAGTCAAAGTATCAGCCTTGTATTTTTTAAATTATCTTTTAGAAGAGCAAATTTATATACCAAGTGGAATGGGAGAGCTGCATAATGATGTACTAATTTCTTATTTCATATAAAATTAGCTCTAAAATTATATTACTATTAGAATATTTTTAACATAAGATTATTAATGAAGGAAATTTATATACACTGATGTGCCTTTCAAATTCAGAATCAGGTCTCAGACATTTCCTTTAATCTCTTTTCCTTCAACACTGTATAACATCAAGAGGATTTGATAGGTCAGTCCATTTGAAATGATGATTCTTAATTTTGTTGATCAATACTAGTATTCCATCAGAAGTTAAAAAATAAAGTTTTATTAAATTAAATGTAACTTTAAAACTCAATTTTAATACATTTCTAAAAGGGGTTATGTACCTGGAATCTCCAAGTGACACATTTTTAAGTGACATCTCTTGGCTTCCACAAAACAAAGCACCTCAGACTGCACTTTTTCCCTAAATTCAATGTGTTTACTAATATGACATCTAAAGTAGGACAACTTCTTCTAGAAGATGCCTTCTAACACCTCAGTGCTAATGCCATGTATTTCTAACATAAGTAGGAAGAATCATGGAAAGCAAACGGATCTTTCTTGAAAGTACTGCCTTCTATTTGGGACTAAAGGAAAAACATAACTTAGGTGAAACTATGCTAAACATTCTTAGACGTACAAATAAGGTCTCTGATAAGCATTAAAGTCTCCCTTCTCTATCTGTTGTATAGTCCTCCCACATTTCTACTTAATTTTTTTAAACTAAACTATTGCCATACTTTCTTTTAGTGTATTTCTAATATTCCTTCAACAATACAGGATAAAGATTGAGTTCTGGAGTCATATTTCCACTTCACATTCACGAAAATACACATGTGCATTCAAAGTTGCATCAGTAGACAGTTCACCTAACATGCTCCTCTGACATGATCCATTCTTAGAGCTGTTCAGAATTAGACTGAAATAGTTCAACATACAAGACACTTCAAAAAGCAGGTATTCCATATGCATCATAATACAAAGGTACACACATGAACCAATAAATTGATTATAAAACTGTACCTGCATATTTTCTCTCAAATCCGTAGCATCCCGAATAGGTTGGAGGGCATTCTTGAATACTTCATCTATTGTTTTAATCCATAATGTTCTCATAGAAGCATATTCCCTTGATTTCTTGCCCTTCCTCACAGAGAGGCCCCTCTTATGAGGTTTCCCACCACCCCTTCGATTAGTAATGGCCACATGCACAAACAAGGAAGCATGAGCTAAACTTTCACCAGTCAACGACTGCAGAGGAACGTGCCGATAACCAGTCTGGAGACACTCAAAGGGAATAGTGTACTGCCCAATAAACTCGTCCCCAATGTAATCATCATCCAGCACTACAAAACGCACCATAGCTAGCTCTGGTAAATTTATTTGAAATTCAAAGCTTTCGTCGAAAATTGGATTATCCCCGTTCTGATGCATAGTTTTCGTCCTTTGCTCAGCACAGTCAGCAGGGATTCCATGTATTTCGACATAGACATAAGGATCCACAACATCACCTTTGGCACCTGATCCTTTGGGTTTAGGGAAGTTTTGCCCACTAATGATTTTAATATGAAGCAGCTGAGGTGAAACTCCAGGCACGGTGTCTTTTGTATTCGCGCTAAAGAAGGAAACTTCTTCTCTCATGATAGCAGGACGAAGGACGTAGCCACAGTTTCCATTTTGTCGAAACCAACCTATGTTAAGGTCCATCATTAAGCCAGGGGTTTGAAAGTTCATTGCTACTATCTGACAACCACATTTCCAAAAGTCCTGGGGATTCATATTACTAGAGTCAATCCTCATAGGACTGGGGAAAACCCTCGCAAGAAAACGTTTGTTATAATTTACAAAGTCTCCTGGGTTTTCATTGGCATACTTGCTAGCAAGCACTTCATTAAAAGAGCACACTTCCCAGTACTTCTGGAGCTGAAATGAAACTTGAAACTCTTTGAACTGAACTGATTTACATATGCTTACCAGCTCAGAGAGATCTTTGCAGAGCTGGAATCGTTTCCCTGTAATTGAGTTTTGCTGTTCTACCCCCTCTTTCGCCACCCTCTGTGACATTTCTGCTCCTTCATCTTCATCTGTAACATCTCCCTCTAGTCCAGAACAATTAGCAGAAAGCTTCTTTGCTTTAATTAGTATTTTCCCTTTAAGTGATTCCGGTGATGGTAGATACGACTCTTCAATGTTTGGAGACTGCGTATGCAGTTTGTCCCCCAAAATTTTCTTCATGTGCTGTACCATCACTTTCTGCTGCTTAATAGAACAATGATTTTCTAAACACAAAATAAGAGGGTATTCTGAAGCAAAAAAGGCATACTTGTTAATAATGTCAATCACGCTACGGAAGACAATTTGTGATGTCATTGTATGCCCTGTGTAAATCACGGGCTCATTATCTGGACCATCCCATACGTCCAGTTCAACACTTCGACAACCCATTTTTAGAGCACGAATGTAACCCGTGATGTCAGAAGGCCCTCGAAACTGATCCTCTATCAAGTATGTATTATGAGATGAATTTATAAAATAATGAGATAAAGGCTGTTTCATATCTTGACAAACTTTTTTATGCTCTGGATCAAATATGTGGCAGTCTGGTGAAGTAAGGTAATTCGTAAACCCATCTATAGAAAGACAACCCTTTTCCTGGCCCTCTTTGGCTGGCTCGTATTTCTGAATAATTTCAAGGCTTATTTCTTCTGTGACTTGTGCCATACCCTGCTCTGCTTCCAAAAACATCATGAGGTCCTTGGTATCTAGAAATTCTTTATTGCTTGAAAACTGAACTAACAGGAAATAGATTTCAGGTCTGGTACAAAGCTCATGAAAAACTTCAATAAATTCTTCTTTTGTTACTTCAGTACCAGCTTTTTCCCTGGATCTATGTAACTCCTTGAATTTTAATTCAATTTTATTAGTTTTCAAACCAGGGTTTAAGTCTTTTATAAATTGTACAGCATTACATAGGGGTATGTGTCCCAAATTATCTACATCTGATTCACTGAACAGTTGTGAAAGCCACGAAGTCCGCATGTTATCTTGAGTAGTTCCTAACATATCTAGAGTATGTTTTCCATAAGAAATCAGGTATCTCAAGCCAGTAACCCAAATATTTGCAACATCCGCTGAGTTAGCAACCAGATCTAGTGACTCATAATTTTCTCCATATATAATTGAAAACGCACAATCTTCCGATATCTGGTCATATATTCCATTGCTGCGAAAGATATCCGTATTTTTTCCTGTTCTTACTTCTTTGATTGACTTGATATCAATCTTTGCTTTCTCAGAATCCTTTTTGGAAGGTTCCCAGCGTAGAGACTGCATATCAGCATCCAGGAGGAAGTAGCGGTGGTACACCCTGGAGTTGGATCGGACCTTCTTGAGCTCGGAGCCTTCCACCATGGCGTTGATGCAGTCGCTGGCGCTGCTGATCTTCTTCTCCGTGGGCATGCTGCTGAACGACACAGTCTTCTTCCTTTCTCGCTTCTGCTTCGTACCATCCTGGTAAACAAGGTGGGGAGGGGGGAGAAAAATATAATGTGTCAGTGTGAGTTTGCTCAGCATTGAAATAGGCTTCAACTTAAAGCTGGAAGCTCATCAAGCAGTTCAATAAAGCATGTGTGATGACCATTAAGGTGGAAATTCTTACTGGCACCATCACAGAATACTAATAATGCCTTAATAGTTGATCTTGCTTCTATAAGTAATCTTCCAGGGTTAATTTTTAGTACTTTTGATGGACACAAAATTTTAAAAAATGAGTTTTGAATGCTAGCAAAATAATAATGCTGTATTATTGCATACATATATGTGCATTTTATTTTATGAGTTGTACCCTACTTAGAGAGAGAACAGGTTCTAAAGTCAAGGCAGTAGGAAGCAAGCTTTTCTCTGAGTCCATATGCAGTCCTATACATACTTGCCAAACTTGTCAGTACAGAATGTAATGCTTTAATACCATGCTGACGGCGTCCTTGGACCACAGAAATATTAATATACAATTAACTACATAAAATCCATAGGACACAGTCCTAACTACATAAAATCCATAGGACATGGCCCTAATCTAAGCATACAAGACTTAGGAAGCACTTCTTCATGCAAAGCTCCCTTCACCAGAGCACCCATCCATGTTCTTCCCACAGCACTCACACATCCCTCCCCTTAGCAGGAAAATACCTATGGCAGTCTAAAGAAGCTGCATTGAAACACAAGGAACTGGACTGGAGCAGATGCAGATGCAGCTCTGCAGTTTCTGAGCTTCAGAAAATACAGGAGTGACTCAGACAGGAACCTCTGAGACAGTTTAATTTAACTGTTTCCAAAGAACCTTCATGTCATTAGAAAGAACTTGAATAGATGACCTGGTCAGGAAGGGAAGCAAAAGTGATTCACCAGTGCTCTTAAAGCAATTAGATAACCCAGAGATCTTACTTTACTAGAGAAAACTTGGGCATATAAGGATATATAAGCATAAAAAAGAGGGGGAAGGTAATTTAGCTACCTTTACTGTACCTATTTGTATTAATTAAAGCAAGTGCAAATAAGTCAGCAACACATGACTTAAGTACAATCAATTTCATAAGAACTGAATTTTAGAAACTAGTGTGCTTTCATTATCTGCGTTTTCTGAGACTGAAAAATGCTAGGATTTTTCTTTTGAAAGCAACGTGTCTTGAGGAGCTAACTTTTAGTCTGAAATAACACTTGCACTAAAATATTTTTATATTAGATACCTTAATTAGAAGTGTTCTTCTTATAAACTAGCACAGTGCAAAAAATTACTTTTCCAGCTTTACTAAAAAAAAAAAAATTATGTTCCCCGAAACAGTTTTCCATTTGACGTATGTTCCAGTGCAAATCAGCATTGCTTAAATGGCAGAAAGGAAAGTGAAAGAAAACTTTTAACGATTGCTACGCTGAACAGATGTTCAGATAAAAACCACCCATTACAAAATGCATTTCCAGCTCAGTACACATGTGCTGTATGTGTTGAATTTCATTAAATTAAAATGCAGAGTCCTGGTTTTGTAATTTAATTTACAAGCATCTGAAAAGTCTTTCACTGAAAACAATGATTAGTAAAGTGAGCAGCCTTAATATTTTATGTTCTCTGTTTGAGAAAATTAATCAACCATACTATTCTTGCACCTTTAATGACAGCAGAATTTGCTTTGTTCAAGTTCTCAAGAGACCAGTAAAAGTGAATAACCCTGCAGAGGACTGTTTTACTTCCAACTGCAGATCAAACACCTGCAATGGATACTGCACAGGGTTGACTCTCAGAATCTCATTACATGTAGTTTAAGCATAAGGACTGTTTCCAAACAACAGCAAATTTCCTTAACTTTAAAAAAAAAGAAATGTGATTTTTGTTCACAGAGATTTTTGTTCTATTTTAAGCCTAGCTTGTTTGTCTACCAATTTATATCTCCTAACCTGAAAAAGTGGCAAAGGACAGTCCCACATAAGCGAGCAATGACATTCCTGCCTGATACTTCAGGGCATGGAATTAAGCATTTTGAAACTCCTTAATGCTCTAGATTTCTCAGTCACAGACCTGGGGGAGGAATACTGTTGATTGAGAGACAGCTGACACCAGAACCATCAAGGCCTGGCAAATATTGCCTTACCTGACCATGATCAGAAGAAAGGTCTACACCTTTCTCTATGATCAGGACTGTATCACTGAACCACAAAGGAAAAAAAATATTTTCTATTTCTTGATGCCATCTGATGTAAAGAAGCCCATCTCCAGGCAGTTCAATTGCCACCTCTGGTTACTGAAAGCTTGAATTGGAGTTCATGCATGTGGATCAGAGGAGCAATTCAATATATCACCTGCAAAATCATTTTGCCTGCCTGCCAGATGAATTCGCAGCCAGTTCAGCAGTACTCTTCATTTTTGTAAGGCAAAGGAGTCTAGCCACTCAGATTATTTTTATAAAGCCAGCACCAGAGTGTGAATTGCTGTGAAAACATTCTGAGCTCCAGAACACCCTTCCTAAGTTTTTGCTTCTCCAGAGATCAATAATCCTGAACTACCAGATTGCCTGTACAAGTCTCCATCCTGACTGAGACATGGAAGTCATAATCAATCTCTGCGTGATCAGAGTAACTTCAAGGATATTTTATCAAAGACACTGTTGAGAAGAATTCACCTGCCTGAATTACCCACCTGCCTGAAAAGACACAGAAAATAAACTCTCACTCCACAAGCTGAGCATGCAATTGCATACAGCATGCACAAACTGTGTGAAACTCATTTGTGAGCCTTGGCAATATAGTCTGGCATGGAGGAGACAGATTTATTCTGCTCTAAGATGTGGAGGATTTCACCCCAAAAGTGAGGTGGCATTCATGAACTGGGTCAGGTCTCTCATGGCATTAGGTCTGCCTTGAATCAAAAAGAATGGCACATCAGAAAACTGCATCTGAACAAACAGGAGTGATTTCTTGGCACGCATAAGACTTACAGGGTTCTTGCTGTTCAACATGCTGGAAGTGACACTGACTCTACAGTGCAGATGCACAATTCAGTCCAAGGCAGCAGCTACAGCTTTGGCGCTGAAACAACTTTCAGTCTTCCTAGGATCTCTCACACAATGAAGAACCATGTCTATCTACAGTTTATAGCATGTCCTGTCATCATTGCAGGATTTCCCCTAAAGACTGCCTGTGCTCCATATGACTTAATCACTGAAACCAGAACAACTACCTCATCCACGCATCTCCTAACACTATTCATGCCCCAGCCAAGGTCACCTGCAAGGTGTTTTGAGGAATAGAGGAGACCACAGATAAAACTGTTTCAAAACATTGCTCATAACCACTACAAGCAACTACACAAAGAGTTTAGTTTATTCAGAAGTTCCTAGAGACAGAAAGCAAAGCATCTAGCAGTTTAAAAAACAGAAATAATCCCAGCTGTCACCTGTGGCCCTTAAGAGACAGAGACAGCTGGAGAAAATGGATTAAAAGCACAAGGAGGGAAGAATATATCCATGATAACTTTTTTTATTCCTCTCAAGGTACCAACAAAGAAATAGCTGTGTGACTAAGACAGCACTAGCTACAAAATAGAATTCTGGAGACAACAGAGAATCTTGAATCAGACATTGAGAGAGATGCACACTATTCCTGAACTGCAGTGCTTTTAATTTATGCAACTTTATGACAAAATTACTTAAAAGGCAGCTCCAATAACCACTGGTACTGATAGGGGCAGAGTTCAAACAGAGATTTGATAATGTAACAGATCAGAATGATAGAGGAAATGATGAGTAGTGTATGGTTTGTAAATATCTCCCAGAGGAAAGGAAGCAGAGAGAGAACTTTATGACCTGTAAATGCCCAGATGAATCATGCCCCAGAAGCAGCACTTAAAAAATATTTAAACACCAAGCTGCCAAGATGTTTAGGTACCACTTGGTCCAATGAAATTAAGAACACAGCTCAAGGCAGGGGCTTGCCAACCCCCTCAAAGCAGCACATGTGGGGCTGGAGCACAATGCAGGACACTCCTTCCACCTGCCAGTACAGAACAATCCTCACACTGGCCCATGCAAACTTTGGAGATGGGTGCCTGTGATCCTGCCCCTCTCCACGACTAAAGACACCTGCTCTTTTCAGACCAGAGCACTTCAAACAGACAAGACAACAATAACAAGAGGAAGTGACACAATGACAGATTTTTAGAGCACTTGTCTGGGAAGTGAAAGTCCCTGATGTCACAAAACAAACATTTCACTTGGTGACCCTGAATGCAAAATTTAGTCCATGTAGCAAGGACCTGAACACGGAACTTTTTCCTCTCAATACACACCTCCCCAGGTGACAGGTCCTACTGCTACTTGTTTGTGCTCTAACCATAAAGAATTTCCATTCATTTTTATATACCAGAGGTTCACCAAAGCATGGAAGGCAGCTCCATGCTCATCTTGAGAGCACATGGCTGAGCACTCCAAGATGCCCAGGCAGAGGAGACAGAGCCCAGCCCCTCTACCAGCAGCTGAGTGCTCTGCCAGCCAAGCAATTAGGTAAGAAACAAGAGCACAAAACAAGAACACAAAACACACCCCCTGAAGTGCAGCACCTCCCTGCAGGATTTCTGATTGCCAAGGGATGCTGAGAAAACTCACACACCTTGAGGCAATGATGGTACAAAGTCTGTAGGAGCTACAACCCCAAGAATGCCTACTTAGTTCATCCCAAGCAGGCTTAGAAACAAGATCAATGTGAACCATTCAGCCTAGAAAGGTCTGCACAGAGGTGTAGTAATAAGAGTGCAATCACATACAGCATCTCAAGAGCTTTCAATTTTTATTTTTTTTTTTTGCATACAAGTTCTGAATTGAGTGGCATGCTTGTGAAGCTGAAGGCCAGTGGTGTGCCAGTACTCTGAGCAATTACAGGTGAGCAGGTGAGAAGAAAGGCCAGACCTAAGTTTGGTAATTTTAATTTTTATCAAATTACACCATTATTTCATATAATACAGTGTGAAAGCTATTTTAGATGCAATTTAATGTACATCTGTAGCCAACAGTTTCAGTAAAATTCAATACTTTATGATGAGAACAGGCAGCCTGATGATCTACATAATGAACACAGAGTGCACTACTCTTCTGACACGATGCAACTCATTGATGACTTTTTTTTGCAGTAGATGTGATACTTATGTAGCCAATTTGAGTACAAGACCTGCCTGTTTTCATCAAATGCAATTCAGCAGTAATTGCAAAACAGCTTGAAGACATAATGTATAACAAGCCTACTTCAGGAAGTGGTAAGTTAAAAAAACCACAATTGAGGCTTTGTTTATTTAATTAAGATTCTTAAACATTTTTCTTCAAAACAAAAACCTTGAAATTTACAGATTTTCTTCATACTTAAGGAAGCATGTCTATACATAATTAAGTCTACTCAACAGAAAAAGCACATCTTTAAGTTAGTACTTTAAAATACTAATTTTTAATGCATTTTGTTAAAAGTATTATAATATCAGTAACTTGTTCTTTAACTTGTTCTTTTCCAAGGTTCCACCTGTGGCTTTAGAGACATAAATGCTGGTGTACATGAGCAAATGAGCTACAAAAGCAATGTCAATATCATATCATCTTTATAAATATTTTTAGGAAAAAAATATTTAGGGTTTTCTTTGAAAAAAACTACCTGTAACTGAAACAGCAATGATGAACAGGACCACTTGGTTTTGGCAACACGTACAAAAAAATAAATCATACTATGTATAGTCTAACTATGCACAGCTGCCAACTCATTCTACAACATAGAATGCAGCATGATAAAAAGCTAAGCAAGTTTTTGCGTAAAAGAGACAGTAGGAAAAAAGGAAGGAAAATATCAGGTAACTGAATTTAGCACTGATTTCAAAAGTTACATGCAGTTAAAGGCAGAGTGGGAATCTTTGGAAGAATGCAGGGAAAAAAGGGAGAAAAGAGCTGGGAGGAGGAAGGAGAGAGGTGGTGGTGCAGAAAAGGCACTTCACCATCCTTGTCCTCAATGCCCCCTCTCTCAGCCTAATTCTCCTGGAATCAACAACTCAGCAAAAGAATCTGCTGACAGCCACCACTCAGCCCCTCTCTTCCAGCCAAGCATCCTCTCTTGCTCTCCATCTGCCATTACCAGGAGATTCTCACTAACCCAGTGACCCGGATTCAGCAAAAGGCACGTCCCTTTTAATCCTCTTCCACAGCTGCCCAAAGCTTCCAGAGCATGTGGAAACCAGAACAAGACAAAACTCTCCAAGCCATCAGCAGCTCAGCTGACAGGATCCCAAACCCTTCAGAAATGGCACCTGTTAAATCAGCCTGCGTCCAACACACTCAGCAGCCGCTGTTTAACTGCACACAGCTCCCAGTAGTCATATGTAAAACAAACCAGAGTCCTCAAATGAAACAACAGCTATCTGAGGAGAGACAAAACATCAGCTATTGGGAAAACACAAGTCCTCCCACTTGTCCTGAATCACTGTATTTGTGCTCAGCACTTAAATATTTCCCCAAAAGCCCAGTACTCATGACATATCTGTTGTTCACAGAAATCTTTGAAGAAGAACATATTTATCTTATGTGTGGCAGGTTGACCCCAGCCAGACTCAGTTACACCAGTTATAAATAATAACAAGGAACAAAACTATGATTAGTTGTGATTAGTTGAATAAGTAACAATTCCGGGTTGATTTTTTTGTTGTTGTTTTTTTGTTTTGTTGGGAGGGTTTTTTTAATTTGCTTTTTTTGGGGGGTTTTGGGTTTTTTGTTGGTTTGGTTTGGTTTTGGGTTTTTTTTTAGTAAACGAATTCTGTGATTAAAGGAATATGGACATAGGTGCTCAATATTCAAACAAAAATGACCTATATTATTTCAGATGAGCAAACTGCATGGTTCATGATAGAGTTAAACCAATTCTCTCTTCAGCCCCTCTTCCAAACATTAATTTTCTGTCCTGTCTCTTCCTCCTCCTGCCCCAGTTGCATTCTCCCTTCTCCCCAGTGCAGCTCCTCAGGCCCTCATTAGCAGTTGTCTAACACAAAGTAAGTTAATTTACCTCACTACCTCAGGAAACAAAAAATCTATTTTCTTCCAAATTAGTTTTCTGCAATTTTAGTGAGCTGAAACAATTGTCCATGTGACCAGCTAAGTATCAGAGCTGGTTCAAATTAACCACTTAAAGCAAGGAACCGATTAAAAATGGAAGGAAAGAACAGAATCACTCACTTTTATCAATAAATTAATTCAATTAAAATCAATGTAGTTGAAACTCTTCCATTGAAATCTGATCCTACATGAACTGACAGTAGAGTTTTATGTCATTAGCTTCTGTGGTGGACTTGATAACCTTAAAGGTCTTTTCCAACATAATTCTATTAAGGAAAACAAAATCTCTCTTCTAGGTCCACCTCACAGACTACAGCCACAGTTTCAGAAATACATAAAACATAAAGGCAAGCTATAGGAAAGAACTGCCAACATCATAAAATAACAGAATTTAGGTTCTCAGGCTCTTGGGCTCATTTTGTTCTGCCTCATTTCAAGAAAAGAGGACACCAGAAAATTTATGATTCAATGACATGAGAGAGATCACTTTCACACTACCTGTTAGAAAGAGCAGAGAAAAACAGTAGCCTGTGCTGGCCTTGTTGCTGTTATTGCAGCAATTTAACTCAAAAGACTGTGACTGAGACAAGCCAGGAAATAACAGGATATGGTTTTGCAAATAGAGTCTAGACCAAAGGCTTTCTCTGCAAAACTTCCTACAGAAGAGCTTATTTAGTCATTTGATCAGCTTACCAAGAGTAAAGAAACCATCTTTTAATATGTTTTTTATGTTGCTGTCTCAAGTATCCTCAGGTTTTTCATTATTCAAGTGCTCTCACAGGATGTCACAGGGGAGCTTTCCCTGTACTCCATGGCACAGATAGAGATTCACAGAATATTCTGAGTTGGAAGGGACACACAAGGATCATCAAGTCCAAGGCAGACACTTCTTCCACAAATATTCCAAAGACACCCACAGACATGATGCTGTTGCTCCCTTTTCACTCAGCTGTAACATATATCCACTCCATATTCTTTTGAAGAGAAACTAAACAATCTGACATTGCCTACTCTGCTGAAAATAAAGGACTTGGAGCTGCTTTTACTACATTTGACTTTGACCTAAACTTTAAAAAGTCTGTGGCATTCTGCAGTCCCATGATGCCATTTATGTTTGCACTCTAGTAGCAATTACTAGGATACACCATTCTAGGATTCTGTCATTTTATAACATAACTTTATAATTTAATTATATTGTACTATGTATGACATTATAATTCTATAATACATTGTTGTATTATACAAATAAAATATTTCTGAACATTAAAACACAGTAGCAAAACCAAACTTCAAACAGCATTGAGGCATTCTTTCTTGTATGAGTTCATCTGCATATTTATGAAATTAAAATGAAGGATCATTGGGTTTCAGGGGTTAATTTCCAATACAGATTAGTAGGGGAAAGGGAAAAAAAAGCCTGATCTGAAGAGAAAATAAATAAGAAGCATTTAAGGAAACTCCCCAGACTGCTGTGAGCTCTGAGAGAGCCAAAGGCTGAGTTATGCTTGGCATGAGTGTCTCAGCTCTCAGTGTTACTGAGTCAGTTCAGCCTTCTGGGGAGCATTTCCAACAGAGCAAAAGAGGTATCCCATTTTCACAAACGTGATAAAAGCAAAACATGCATACTGCAGATCCAAACAACCAACATCTTAACCAAATCCATATAAACTGCAATAATTATTTATGAAAAACAGCAGTTACTAAGTCCTGAGCCTTAAACTGAGGAAACTGCATTGACAAAAAGCTGTAAAAAAATGCTTGATGGCATGAAGAGTTTTAACCCTAGGTAAGTAAGCAGAGAGCTTTTTAGATTTCTAATTTCTCACATACTAAGAAATTATATCTAAACTATGACAAACAGGTCATTTTAACTACTGCAGAGAAACTTACGTTTATTATAACCATTTATTTTTTCTGCCATCACTTATCAAAAAAAGTAATAGAAGGTAGAGATGGTTTTAGCTTGAATAATAACTGAAGGTGTCAAAGCTGATGCTGCATGTAAAGATACTAAAGGGTTTGAAACTGGCTCAACAAAAAGGTTCAACAGGTTTCAGCACAGCTCAGGAGGGAAGAAGGCTCTGAGTTTTCACAGTTATCCCTAAAATCAGCAAGATGCTCTTTCTATATACATGCACACCTATTTAAACTCTGAGCATTTTCATTTTCAGGTCTTCAATAACATTTTAAGTACCCAAGCATTATAGCTAAGATACACTTTCAGGGGCATCTAATCAAGACATATCTACAAAATTTAATTCAATCAAGACTGCTACAAAATATGCAGCAGTCTGAACTTGAGTATCAGATTCCCTTCAAGAATTCATAGCTGCATGTTAGTTCCACTGGTAGAAAGTCATAAACAGCAATTTGACCGAATTGGCAAAATACGTAGCACAGCTGTCAGCCTTTAAAGCAAAAGTACAGCATGTGGGTGACTCTGAAATATAAGAGTAACTATGTTTAAGATTTCTGTAATTTCAGATGCAGGCTCTGCAGAAAGCTGCTTCATCTCTCCTCCTGCTGCTGCCCTTCAGTGTTATAGAGGAAGAGAAGCCAACAGCATCATCAGCAAGAGGTGAGACTGAGCACTGCCTCAAGACTCCCAACCCTTTTCCACTCTTGGGAAAGCCTCCTCAGCAGCTTTTCCAGATCTTCCCACAGACATGCGTTGGCTTTCCTTTACTTGGTTTTTTACCAACTTTCCTGCATAGGAGGCTGAGACTCTCTCCTACCTGACTCAAAACAAACCAGGACAAAACCACCTGACAAAAACAAGCTTGTAGAGTGTGCATCCCAGGATGCCACTATAGGTATGCATTCCATGAAATTACACAAATTTAAATACTAAAAAAACCACTAATGCCTTACTCCATGCAGGCAAGATTCTTATTTTCAATGCTGCATACACAGCCAACAAATGAAAATAATTGTGTTTGTTATGATTGACAAATTTAGTCAGAAAGCAGAAAAGTACCTCATCTCTCTCCTTTACTGTAAGAGGAAGTCTACATGATATTCCCTTAACTGTCAGCATCTGTCGCTCACAAAAAATATACAGCAGATTGACCATAAATGTGTTATCTGATTTACAGGAATGGCTTTTTCACACATCCTTACAGGTCAATGTTATGACTAAATCATGCACTTTTACTTTCCCTGATGTGGCAAAATGTTCACTTCCACCTGTGCTGTCAAATTGTGTATTTTGTCCAAATTTCAATCCAAATGTCATCTGTTCTCTTGGAAAGCTCCTGGTGTTTTTGTGTCCTTTCCTGTAGCTGAGTGTTTTCCAGGGAACAACACAGAAGTAAAACTATCACACATAGATTATTTATTCCAAGTCAGACATTCAGGCTACAGAGTAATAAAGTGTAAATTTTTTTTCATTCTAAAAACTATCATTACCACTGCCCTGTAGCTTTCAATTCATCCACTGATTTTCTTCACTCTAGTGATTGATGAATGGAGTCTAAAGATTTGCTTCTGGACTAATTCTAATTGGTCTAGCAAATTTCACAAGATAACTTTAAAGAAAGAAACAGAACTTTACAGACTGAGTTGTTCTCCTTGTGTGGTTTAGGATAAGTTCCTTTTTGCCAATTAGAGAGTGACTATTAGCAATATTAACTCTTCAACGCTACAAAGAGTTCATGCAAACAATTCAGCACTAAATTAAATACACAATTGGATCTTTTAGAAACTTAAAGCTTGCTAAACAAATATTATCTTGCAAATTCTTGAGTTGCTACTTCAGCCTTACTACTTCAGTGGCAATAGTAATTAAACAGTGAAAACTAGCTGTTAATTTTTAAGGACAATTCTTATGATATAGATACAAAATACTTACTAGGTTGTCATAGGGGCAGACAAGACATGAGTACTCAAGTACCTTTGCTAACCACATAAGGCTGTTTCTGACTTGTTTTCCTTGTTGATTTTCAGGTGTGTGTAATTTAGAGTTGTCAAAAAATTACAGGAAATTCTCATGCTGAATGCTACATCAATGCCCTTCTCCCCCCCTTAACTCAGTTCTTTAATTATTCATAGCAGTTACAGGCACTTAGGAAAGAACAGTGAACCATAAATATTTAATATGAGATGCCTGTAACATAAAGACATGAGAGAGACTACAAAAATCAAATAAAGTATTTGTTTATCCTAAGCAAAATAAAAAGCAAGGCAGGCAATCTTTATATCTATATAAATGTCCATAGCTTTGACAAACCAAACCTAATAAGTTGTCAGCATGCTTTACCAAATAATTACAACTAAACAAATAAAAATTGGTGGGTATACCAGTTTTCTTCAGACTTTTAGTATTTAAAAGGGATCTATTTTGATGGCTTGCTTCAAGTTTCCTTGTGAGGAATGCTGAAGATGTATCACTAGAGGACATTACAGTTCCAAGATGTTAAAGGATGCAAGAGTCAAGAGCAAATACATTGAAGACAATTTTTAAATACTCATCTACAACGGCAGCATTTTAGCAGGTAGATGCTGAGAAATTCTCAATATAAATTAGAATTACAGCACTTGGGGTGGTAAAAAAGTATGAAAGAACTTAAAAATATTGTCAAATACAGTTTATAACCCTTCTAGTTGTGCAGGAAGGCTAAGGATACAGTGTGCACTCACACTTCAGTATAATATGGCAGGAAAAAGATTCCAACTTTTAATTTTCAGAACTCACTGTACTCAATACTTGGTACAGGCAATAATGAAAATATGTTGATACTATAACTGTCTTCTGTGGAGGAAAAAAAATTACTAGGGAAACAAGACTCCTTTTTTAAACCACTAAGTCATACAAGGAAAATATCATTAATCTTTCATTACTATGTTCACATACCATATCTCAGTACCCTGTATGCAGCTTTCTAAATTTCTTATGCACCACAAATACTCAAAAAGTCACAGTGTGGAGCACAAAAAAATTAACTCCCATGATAGCCAAAACTCAAACCAATCACAGAAGCAAAACAATGTTCTCATTTGTTTTCTTCAAATTGAATTACTTTCTCCTCGCTCTGAAACCAAAGGCCTCCACTGATTCTGCTCACAGCTATCCCTGTCCTCTGAAATCAGCTCAGGGTCCCACCATGAAGGCTCCCCTGCCTAAACCAACAGGAAAAAATGTGCATGCCTGGGGTGGGCAAGAAAAGGCTGAAGAAGGAAAGTTTAGATAATCCTTAGAAACTAATTTTCCTTATCTCAACATTATAGCCACCCACCATGAAAACTCACAGTTATTAAATGATTTAATGGGGAGAAGTTTTATTCTTGTTCGATGCAAGAGAGAGAGAGAAACTAGAACTGTTCCCTTACAATCAACACCCTCACTCTCCCAGCCTCCTACTTCCAACTTCTCTTTTGTTGTAACTACTGGTTAAACAACACTTCCAAACATATTATTTTAATAGTTCATATTTTCTTGTTTTAAAATGATTTGAACATTCATCTTCAACATGGAAACCTTTGTGAAAAAAATGGGTTTTTTTCCTAAAACTGTTAGTCAGAACTGAAAATGTATCACAGGAGCCACTTGTGTACCTAAAGCATGCTGATAGTCTAATCAAGATGTGGTGCAGAGTATATTTAGATTGTATTTGAAAGTTTGCCTGTACAGTGGACAGTAATGTAAAGAAAATCCCAGCTGTAAATGACACCAGTGTACCAGGAAAAGTACTAGAATGGACACAGTTATATCTGCAAATGTGTCTTTTGGTTACCTGCCTTACTCCTCCCAGTAGTTGAATTATGCCAAGAAAAAAGCCCGCTGTTAGAATTTGTGTGGTCCCTAAAAATGGAGCTGGCCCTCATGTCACCTGCACCAATAAATCTAGTCAGAAGCAGACAAGCCTTCAGTATTAATACTTACTCTTGAACCCTGAAAATAAAGGTAAGCATTCAAATGCCATAATGAAATCTGAAGGAACAACGTTTTATACATCTAAGAACTCTCAGAATAGTTTAACGGGTACAAAAACTAAAATAGTAAATCCTTAACTTCTTACAAAACCAGAGATTATTAGATTAAAAAAAGAAAAAAAAAACAACAAAAAAAAAAGGCAATGAAAAGCACTGACACTAACATTCAAAACTTTTGGGGTTTAATTTTTTTCTTTAGAAATAGATTGTATATAAAACATTTTAAAATCATGTCTTCAACCAATTTCCACATGTTTCTGTAAATTCATACGGCAACATGACTTGCCCTGTTGGACTCAACAGAACTGAAGTTTAAAATGACAGATGGGCTAAAGGGAAGCATGAGAAGTGAAAGGAAGCAGATGTGCCATTAAAGGAATGCTGCTTTGGAAGATTTAGATTTTTGTACTAAGAACAAAAAAGAATACATTCAAAGGAAAATCATGAAGTAACTTGATGCAATGGCTAATTGAAAAGTTAACCAAAATATTAATTCTTTGAATCCTACATTTTGTGTACATATACACACATAAATATAGAATTCAGTATCAATTTTCCACTTTGAATCCTGAACTAAAAATAGTCACATTATCATTGAAAATCCTATAAATCAACCAATTCTCTGAGACACAAAGTTAACTGAACACAGCAAAAATATTCTGGCAATATTAACAGTACTGTCTATTAATGTTTGCAGCAGCTTGTTGCTGGCCAATTTTTCTTTATCACTGGATTTTATCTGTCAGCCTAGTGCAGTAGAAAAGAACAAACAATAAGTGGTATAACTATTTCACTCTGACATTTGATAACTTCTCATTCAATATTAGTTGAATGCTTATTTCAGCACCTTGTCTTATGCTGCAACTCTATCTCAATCTTCCAACCAACTGTAAATTAGCTACTTAAACCTGTAGAAATGGGACACAAATGTCACAAATTTAGAAAATCGACAGCAATTTGGTCCCAGCCTGTTACACTGGATTATTTACTTCAACATTTTTAAGAACAGTTCTAGTTGCACATATTACATAATAAAGAATAATTTTTGGCCTCAGTAATTTATTATAAATATCTTTCTTTTAAATACCCATCATCTTCTGCCAGTGCTCATCCAGCATTCCAGAAGGTTAAGGAACTGAATCTTCAGATACCTACGTTAAATTATCTGTTCTCAAATACAGCAGAAAAGGTCCAGTTTATACAGAATCTTTTCCCTACCACAGTATATGCACACTTCTCACAATGGCATTTAGTTATAATAAAAACTGTTTCTTAAAAGATTTATGAGAAGGAAGGAAATCGTGGCAGAGTAAGCTTCGTGATGATAAAAGTCATTGAGACAGAAGCAGACTGTTTCCAGGGCTACCAATGAACCATATATTATGTTTTAGATGGTTTCCTAGGAAAATAATCCTAGGGATCACATCATCTAAGAATGCATAAGAGACACACATTCTCCTAACTTTAAAAATGTATTTCTTTATTTTAAATAAATCTGATAAAAGAGGAGATCTAAAGATGATCTAAAGTCTACAGACTTGCTAAAACCAGGCAGTTGGGAATAAAAAAAGAATCAGCAAAACTCAGATTATTTAAAAAAGCACAGATCGAAAGTTCACACCTCCTTCGATCCCCAAGTCAACCCACAAGACACAATCCCACTGGAGCTGGTGTGTCACCTGATACTTTCCACAATGTAAAATTTTAGCCCAAAGAAAATCTTTTCCCTTCATTTTTTTTTCATTCTGGCTTCACTTAAATGGAACAGATCTACAATGCCGAGATCTAAACAGCTGAATTCCTTACTGCCTCTCCCTGAGATTTCCTCGGCAGACATTACAGCACAGCCGAGAACTCTGGAGGGCTGGATAAGAAAAACAAAAGCTTGTTGTTTAATGTTATCAATCAAACCCTGCTCCAAGAAGGGCAGGTGTAGAGTACCTGCCTCTTTAAAGACAACATTCTCTACTACTACACAGACTAAGATTCCATATCTCTTCTAGGCAAGACACCAGAGAGGCTATCTCATCAGAGCATGACCTGCTGTCTTCCCACAGAAGTTCCCAGCAATTTTGAAAGAAAACAGGAAAAGTTTCAGAAGAGCTCTTAACCTGTGTCAAAATCCCCACTGTAGTAAACAGTGTTTTTTTCAATGTAGGAAATTCATGTATTGCCTGAAGTGCTTAAAACCAGCGCTGTACTCTTCACCTTCTCTTTCTACCAATAGAGTTGCAAACTGCATCTGACCAAAACCAGCCATCCCAGTGCCCTTAGCAGATACTGACAGGTGACAGATACACACAAGAAAGTCACGAAACTTCCTTGTATGAACACATTTTCATCTGTGTTGGAACACCTGAATTAAACTGTAAAATTTCAGAAATTACTCCTCCTCAGATTACCCTAATCTCAAATGATTTCTTTTCTTCAGGGAGATCAGAGCTTCATATGAGTGACTGGAGCAGCCTTCTGCAGACATTGCTGCTCAGGAGCAGAGGGCTTTGAGCTTCCCACGCACAGGTCAGTAACCTCAGGATACTCAGAATCACATTTACTGATAACTGATTGTTAAGACAATTCAGTGCACATCTGCACAAAGGATAACAGTAACTGGAGAGTTCTTTACACATGGATAGATAATCCTATGCAATTTTTGCCTCAAATACACCAAGAACACTTATTAATTGATAAATTAAGCTAACATCTCCCTTGACCTGCTGACAACACTCTACCCAACACATACAGGATACTGCTGGCCCTCTGCTGCAAGGATGAATTATTGACCGAGTGTCAGATTCTCATCTAGCAGGGCCCTAAGGTCCTCCTCAGTAAAATATGGACAATTTTCATAGATAGGTCTTAAAATGGCTAAAGGATTGTCAATAGGAGAAACAAACATTAATATGCTAGTGATACATGTACCATTGGTATTTTTAATCACAAGTTAGAGCCATTTCTGTGTAAATTTGTTTGTTTTAAACACAGTCCATTTTAGGAGGTTTGCTCCTAAAGATAGTGTGCTGACATAAACTGAATGAAAATCCATTATGCAGAGGGTTCATATTGGCTACAACCTATTATAATTTCAGTATAATTTAGCAGTTGCTTGTGTTCTCAACAAAGTGCCAATGCTGGCCACAGTTTCCTTATCCATTGTTAGGAACCCCTTTGCTTATTATTTAATAACTTGTTTCCCTAATCATTATCAGCCTCACCAGTGCTGAGTGCAGGGGGACAATCACTGCCCTTGCCACACAACTTCTTGCCACACAACTGCTGATACAGGCCAGGATGCCAGTGGCCTATTTGGCTTCCTGGGATTGCTCCTGGTTCATGTTCAGCTGCTGTTGACCAGCACCCCCAGGTCCTTCTCCACCAGGCAGCTTTCCAGCCACTCTGCCCCAGCCTGTAGCACTGCCTGGGGATGATGTGACCCAAGTGCAGGACCTGGCACTTGCCCTTGTTGAACCTCTCATGATTGGCCTCAGCCCATTGATCCAGCCTGTCCAGATCCCTCTGCAGAGTCTTCCCACCTTCCAGAAGTTCAACATTCTTGCCCAACTTGGCATCACCTGCAAACATATTGAGGGTGCACTCCATCCCCAATCCAGGTCATGGATAAAGATATTAAACAGGGCTGGCCCAAAACTCAGCCCTGGGCAATGCCACTTGAGACCAGCCACCAGATGGATATAATTCCATTCATCACCACCCTTCAGACCTGTCCAATGATCGGTTAACTCACATATTTGTCTATATTCTGTATATTAGAGAGAAAAGATACCATTTGAGCACACAGTCTACCCACTGGTTAATTAGAAAACACCAGAAGACGCAGTGTTGAAAAATCTTTAAAAGCCATATTATACATACCACAGTTTACTGATTAGCTTGTTAATGATGATTATAAATATTCTGAAAATTTCAAGAGAATATCTTCTATGTTCTTCAAGACTTATGACTTACAGTCTATGCTTTTCCCAGAGCTGCTGGTTAATTTCTAAGCAATACAGAAAACACAAAGCAAGCAGGACATTAGAAACTTTCCCCAGTATAACACTACTAGGTAACTCTGGATGTCTATAAACTAGACAAGACTAAAATACACTTAAAAACCCATGAGAAAGTTCAGAAATGTTATTGTTATTACATAGACCCAAACTTTCTGGAACAACTATTTATATTTGGAGTTCAACTTTCAGCTCTTCCAGCAAATCTTTTTAAGTCAATCCATTTTCCTGAGCCCTAGCAATAATCAGTCACTCTTTTAAGGAACCCCAAAGTGAACAGTCCAACATCATCACCAGTTCCTCATTAATGCACGTTCAACTTCAAGCAAATGTTACAGGGCTCTAATCCTTTTCCAGTTCCTAGCTGACTAATAGTTGGTGAAGTAACATTACACCAACAGTATTATGTTTCAAGATGCATGAAAACATATCCAAAAATTTTCTCCTCCATTTAGCTGTTCACTGCACTTTGTGTGAATGTATCACAGCTACAGAATTATAAATCTAGTTTTGTTCCCATATGCCAGATTGAACAAATGGTATGCAGAGAAAATAGATACATTTTATGGATGTATCCAAGTATATTATTCACTGATTTATATGACACTGGTGGCTAACAAGAAATGTTTACACAGGCAACCTTCCTAAAATTCTATGTTGTATGGTAATAGGACTGCAATTCTGCCTGAGATTAGAAGTAAATTACTGTATCCAAACCACACTCCAGGTATCAACATAACTTTTTGAATAGCAAGTCTGCCATACGTATCATTTTGTCGTGGACATAACTGAACAACATACACATTAGCAATGCAAGACTCCTCAAGAAAAACTGGCAGACTTGTCACAGCTCTGGATCCAGCAGTGTGTGGAAAACTCATAAAAATGTGTGACTGGAAGGCAGCAAGTGCTGCTGGTGAGACTGCACACACATCCGCTGGCTGGTTCCAGAAACAAACTGAACAGCTGAACACGAAGGCTAAACAACAGCAAATCTTTTGGATGCTTCTCATCCTAAGATTTTAACCAGTTTCAGGAAAATGTTCCAAATTCAGACTGCAACTCTGCCTCACTGCGTAAGATTCACTTGTTTTAACTAACTTTAAATGCTACAAATGTAGCCAAAGTCTGAGGAAAACAGACAGGGTCACTTGCTGTCATCAGATGAAGCCTCACAAAGAAGATGAAAAATACAGAGATAAGGCAAAGATCCAGGAACGTGAAAGACAAGGAGTTTGATCAAATATTCTTTACCTCACAGTCATGTCCCTAATATATAGCAACAGAGATGAATAGTACTTTTGTATATGTTTTTCTTTGGTTTATTTCCATGTTGTCCCAGCAGGCTGGTATTTATAGAATCAGTAAAATTGTGAAGCTTGTTTGATATAGTCATAACATTCACCTGGTAAGCTTTTTTATTTATTTAAAGACAGGATTTAGTATAAATTGCTTCTGTAACCACAAACTGGTTTAAAGAACATCACACTGATTCCCTTTGAAAAATAAATCAGCACTTCCTCCAGGAGTGGACCACTCTCACTTTACTACAAAATGCAAAAACATATCAGTTGCATACACTTTTACACCCTTTGATATTTTAACATTGTTTTCCAATTCTTTTATTCACCATCCAATAATTGTCAGCAGTGCATACTTTTCTGGTTTTCTTATTTTATCGAGATTACAGTAGAACTAGTCTAAATTCTTGTTTTACTAAGGAAATTCCATTGAGGTATGTTTTGAAACCAAGCTGTACAGCAACTAAATTTAAATCCTCACCACATGTCAAGATTTAAGTAAGGATCCAGAAGTCCCACTTTTTCTTACATGGAACAAACTAGACTTCTTTCTACCATTTTTATTTATAGCTCGTCATGAAAAACCACAAAAAAAAAAAAGAAAAAAAAAGAAAAAAAAAAAAAGCATTTTAGAAGCCAAGGTGACTCTGAGAGAGCAGGCATTCTATGACTTAGGCAATACTGTGCACCTTCCAACTAAAAGCTGGTACTGACACAGCTCAATCTTCCTCTGAACTGCATAAACAAATGCAAAGTGCCAACGCTGCTAAGTCAGTTTATGCTCCAGGTCCTCAGCTAAGAGAGTGGGAGGTAAAGAAAGGGAAGAAATGCTTAAAATTATGAGATTTATTCTTTAAAATGAAAAGAGTTTGAACATTCCACCATTGCATAACTATTTTCTACTGAAGCTTTTATAAAAGAAGCACTTAAGGCAGCATTATTTTTGTCTCCCAGTTAAAAAATTGAATCCTTTTGGTTTCCTTCTTTTAGAGACCAACAGTATTAAACTACTTTAATCCACACATCTCCCTTTTATGTCATATGAAGGCAGAATTCATTCTTCTAATGAATACTACATGAATTAAAAATTTTAGTTATGTTATTAAAGTAGAAGGCATCATCAAATAATGGTTCATCATTTGGGAGAGTGCTCATGATGCCTTTTTTGGAATTTTTAAGCCACATAATTTCGAAGTACATGCAATCTTTCTTATTTTGTATTTGGGGAAGTCTGGTACCAAAGACACCTTGATATCCAGTTTTAAATATAAACATAATTACTCAATATTTTTAGACATTACATTGGCATGTAGACTTTGAGACATTTTTCAAGTGTATTTCCAGAGGCTCCTGGGACACCAGTTACCAGGGCAACCTCTGAGGTCACACGAGCTACTGTAAATTACAGAAGTTTCAAGAGACTCCAATTTATGTTAAAATTGCATGTACCATGCATGATTGCAACCCACTGCACCGCATCGAACCCACGCGGCTGCTGCAGCCCTACAAGACAGCCCAAGTCCAAAAGGGTGCTTCGGGGAGAATTCCTGCCTGCAAAGTGACAGAGGGGAACGTGGGGAGGAAAACAGTAATTCTCAGCCTCAACACACCTGAGCACTGCCTGAGCCACGTCTTCTCACATCAACAGATTCCACAATGGTCTCATGCCACGGTAAGCCTCGTGTTAGATCACATTCCTCATTTTCCCAAGCGTGCTCCTCTCCACTAACCCCTTCCCACACTGTATGGTCCCCTCCCAACTCCAGCAATGCTCCTCATGCAAATCCTGATGCTGTCCTTTGTTGGCATGGCTTGCAGAACAGCCAAGAGACAGCACACGTTGCAGCTCATTCGGAACAACACATGGGTTGGAAGGCCTGGCAAGGCAGACCTGGCACCTGCTCAGTAAGTCAATGCTAACAGAACAGGCAGTCACTGCACTTTCCCCAAGTTACTGCCATGAAGAAGAAATACTGTCTCTCTCTCTTTTTTTTTTCTTTTTTTTTTCCCAGCTAAGTAAGAAGATCTGTCTGAATCTCTGGATCATTAAAGGGAAAACACATTATATGGCAAACATATTGTCTGAGCACTTCAGACAGGAAACACATACAGAAGATCTGTCTCCTGCTGGCTTTACAAAAACCAGATATCTTTTATAGAAAAGACTACAGACTTGAGAAAATACAGTAAAACCTGGGTGTTTTCTCATTTATCAAAAATGTTTCCTTTCACATACAGTAAGTCATGCTGCCACACAGAACTTTCTAATCTGTTTACTATAGTCACACTTACATTTTAAACTAATTCACACTGTTCTCTGAAAAATCACAGCTTTCCATTTAATTTCATTTATAAACCTTTTTGCTACAATTTTTAATCAGCAATATAGAAGAGTATCTGCTCTTTATTATGTTCTGGTTTTGGAAGGAGACTAGACAAAGCCAGCCTGTAGTATAAAAAAAAAAAGTTCATTTGTAGAAGAGGCCATCAGTCAGTAAAAAAGCCAGGGGACTTCTATTATCTATAGATTCTTTCAACAAAACACATTAACATGATCAGTAAGAGTTTTGGCATCATCCTCCAAGCTCAGGACTCCAGACAAAATGAAGCACAGCTCTGAACCACTTTCAAAACAGTTGCCCCTATTCCTCTTCAGCACACTGGTAACAGAGGAAAATCTCATCAGCACACACTCCAAACCTGATACTAAAAAAAACCCAAAACAGAAATAAAAACAACAACCAAAAAAACCCAAACTCCATAATATATTAAGAATTAAAAACCAATACAAAAAATTTGAAGATCCTCAGAATTTTTTCATTCATTCCAAAAAGAAAAAGCAATATGCTTTTCAGAAGTCAAAAAAATAAGAGGACAAACTATTTTGGCTCTCATACATTTTATTTTCAATATTAAAATAATGTCTTATATACATCTTATTTTCTAGAGTTAAAAACACTTCACAGTAAAGTTCAAATTTCTGAGAAAGGACTTGTTTTTCAGTGGAGCCAAGCCATGATTCCCAAGCATTGCACATCACATGCTCTAATAAATGAATGTACAAGTGTAATGAAACAGCAATGATGCTACCTGGAAGGGGAAAGAAATTTAGGGGATACTGGGTGTGTACATATAAATACATGTAAACACAAAAACTCAAACAGAATGGGGAAATAGCCATCTTCCAGTCCCATATAGTTACTACCTTGAAAAGAAGCACAAGGCCCTGCACTCCATCTAATTTTACTACCTGCATTACACATATTCTGTCCTATGTGCTTTGATTGAATCAGAATATTTCTATACCATTTGTCATATGCAGAAGTGCCCCAATTTCAGAGCAAGCTTTCAAAATTTAATCAACCCCACTTCAACCTGATTTTTCCATGCTTTACAATTAGTAAGAATTATCCAAATCTAAAAATTATGGGGGAGTGTATTCAATAAATTATATAGATAAGCACTGGAAAAAACTGTTTACAAGAGTTTCTAGAAACAATGTGCTTTCCTTCCAATGAAAAATGTTATTTGAATTACAAGGTTCACCCACAACATCTGAGGCCCAAATGATGCATAAAATATTGCATGCACTATATAAGTGGGAAAGAGAAAACAATAGCTGGTATTCATTCTGAAAGCTCAGTGAAATGTACCAAAAAGGTATGAAAATGAAAACAGAATTATAAATGTTTATTTAGATTGGTCTCCAACTATTGCCCAAACATACTCTCTACATCTTTAGATCCATACAGTATATTCTCCACATTTTATAGCAATGAAAATATGCAATATTGTTCTCAGCAATAAGAGTCAGAAAACTTTTCCAGGCATTTTCTTGCTTCTAAATACACAGTCAAGTGATCATACCTGTAGCAGAAGGAAGCAGAAGCTCCTTTGCTGTTGCAAAGTGACATTCTTAACATTCTCTAAGTCTTGAAATTCCCCCCAGAGAGTGCTAGCCCTTCACATTTCAATGCAAATATTTTAAGACAGTTTCAATTAGTATCAAGCGAGTAGTGAATTACTCCCAAAGGAATGTGCTGTGCTTTCAGAACAAACGTTTTGAAGGGTATTAGCTACATATTCTAACTGGAAAGAGGGGAGAATCTCTTGATCCATGTACTTCTGAATCACAATTGTTTTCTAATCTCCTCTAGAAACATCTGCATTTAGAAAGCCATACCATATACACGAACACATACATAAGGGACTGCTCTGGAACTTCTGTGATACAGATAATTTTTGAATTCTTTATGTCTGCTTGGGTAACACATTACTCCATAGGTTTAACCTGAATGAACTTTGTGTGCAAAAACAGGCAAAACTGAAAACTTAGAGATGGCTAAAAATAAGTTGATCCAGTTCAGACAAAGCAGAGTGACAGTGAATGAAGATCATGTCTGCTCTGCAACCCATCCTTGCAACTGATTCTAAACCTGTAAAGTCGACATCCACAAATTAACAGAAAATACAGTGGAGTAAAAACATTCATTTTTATAAGAATGACTATATGTGACAAAAATTACCTCTTATAAGGCAAAAAATAAAGGTTCCACTTCTAACCAAATATACTATCACATTTTTATATGAATCAAACAATAGCCTCTTGCCCTCTTCTTACTACATGTATTATTTGCCTTCAACTGAATTACTTCAGTAAATCCTAGCAATGTGCAAAATGAAAACATGTCTGAGGCCTTCCAGGAGTTGCTTAAAAGCACAGGAAACAATTTTATTTAAAAATTTCAGGCAAAAACTAAAAAAAATTAAAGAGAAATTAGAAAACAAGAGAAAAAAAATGTAATGCTATTTTAAATAAGAATTTTCTGTTCCAAAATTGAGGGGCCTGTCTCTAATTTCCCCAAGAGAAACTTTCTCAGCTCAGGTACTCTCTAACTACTACTTGCAGAATAGCAAACAGATTTCCCCTTATTGACTTGCTTTCAAACTAAATGCTAAATTCAAGTATTCTGGTTTTGCAGTGCAGGGCAGCTAAGCAGAATTTGACTCAACAGCCTTAAAATTACACTAGAACTAGCTTCTTCTGGACATTTTTAGAACATAACTGGTGATCCTATTGTTCACAGACTCCATTGACTTCCTTATATAACTTTGTAGGAAATTTATTCTAGTATGCACAAGTTTTAGTTCATGTGTGGAGTTTTTTTTTCCCTTGCAGACACTACAAAAATGTTCATAGCATGCATTCCAACAACAATAATCATGATAGAGAAAGTCAAAATTACTCATAGTTTCCTGAACATGGTACTGTGTTTTTTGTGAAATGCCACAATTCTGTAATTTTCAGTGTTGTAAACCAATGGTTCCTAGGCAGCTTAAAAGACAAAAAAGGGTGAAACCAATTTTGTATTAATCCAGTGATAACAAAGTTAGAAAGCAAATTCTTTAGTTAACAGCAAAAAAAATGTGTTTTTTCATCTGATAATGCTACTTTAGATTGCCAGAAAGATTACCACCCATTTTGCAAAAACTAGCAAGTGTTTTTCATTTAGAATTATTTGCCAAGTCCCCAACCACAAGATCCTCTAACTACTGCTCAGAAGGCCACTGACTGTACCACAAACATTAATGAATCAACCACTGCAATAAAAAAAAAGAAAAATCAACCCACACACACAAAAAAAAAGTAAAAAAAGCTCTTGAAACATGTATTTTAATTTTATAGGTTTTACAAAACATGTTTACTAAAATTAGCTTGGTAAAGCACAGTGCCAAAAAGAGTTTAGGTACAGTTTATTCTCTTTCCTGCTACAGCTGTTTTAGGAATAATTAAAAACCTCCCCTGCCGCCCTTTCAGGCTGTAGGGTTCAAATGACAGAGCAACCTGGCATCAGGAGTTAGAGAGGATGCAGCAGATTGAAGGAACGCAAAATGTATTCAACTAGGAAGCTTCTTCAGCCAGGCTTCAGTTACAAACTACAGTACATGAAAAAATCATACAGCATGAGAAGTACCAGAGTCATATTACAATCACATATCAATAGCAAAAAGCTCCCCTCAAAAGAAAGCCAATTCCTACAGAAGAATGTCAGGAAGGAAGTTTATGACAGACTGACAACTGAAGCACAAGAGAAGTCACATAAGGTCTTGGCATTCTTCCAGACAAAGGGGTTTTTATCCTTATTGATGCAATTAAGTGGCTTCCTTCAGACACAGTAAATCTATATTTTAAACTAACTTTCTCTAAAAACACACAGATCATCAGTAAATACTTCAAATGTTCACCTAGCTGTCTGTGTCCTCCTTTTGTAGTCCCCTACGCAGAGCTTTCAAATGTATTAACCTATGTTAAAGAGATCTGAAAATGGCAACAGATATCCCAACATTATTTTACTGCAGTGGTTTTCCTAAAAGTTGGTGTGAGAAAGAGGGACAAAAACTGGGCAAAATTAAGATGCCCATAAAATGCCATCACCCAGGTGGCCAATCTATATCTACCTATACAGTTGCCTCTTCAAGAATGGGGCTTAACATCAGAACTTCATCATTATGTTCATAAAGTTCTCAGTTTCTTGAGCATGTCTACCAAACTTCACAATTATTTTTGTAAAGCCTCATTTCTTCAACTGACTGTAAAACACCTTGTGTTCCCAAACAGCAAGATGCACAAGTGTTCAAGAATCTCAAGCACTGCACTGAATCAGATGTCTTGGAATTTCAAACAAAGGCATATCCTGCACTTATTTTCAGCTTCTTTAGACAGCAAAACTGTAGCTGCTGATTTGGCAAACTCCTACAATATCATTTTGGCCAGTGTCTCACCTTTAGACCCAAGTGATTACATTTCCAGTTTCATCTTCTCCAAAATGGAAAGGTAGCATTCAAGAAATAAAAATCTGAATTTTGACTGAAAAACTGTTTCATTAACACTGACTTCCAACAGCCAAGCTTCTTTTGCTGTAGACTAGGGCTCAGACACTCTACTCAAGGAGATTTTACATAGTCTACCACTACTGATAAACAGCCTACAGCTGGATTTAAGATCTTAAGGTCTTGGTACACACAGTTAATCCACTCTGAAACTTGAGTAGTTGTAGCAGATGGTAATCAGAAATCTCTCATCAGCCCCAGAATATCCTCATGGTATATCATCCTATAAATAAGGCAAACCCCTTTCCCCTGGGCTGTACAACTGATTATGGAACATCAGAAGTTTCTTTGGATTACAGAATGCTCAGAAAGATACGATGTTGCCAAAGCTTATATCTCATATTTTCAGAGTGAAGTATTCTTATGACAAAGTTAATGTAGTTCAGAAAAATGTCTGATTCATTTGTAGCTTATGCAGTTGCAATTTTAAACTAGAATTTCTCAATTTACTAATGCAGTTTTTAAAGCATCTTTTGTCTTATTACAGCTATTACGGGCATATTTTGAGTTTTACAGAATTGCAGTCAGCTAAGAATAACAATAATGAAAACTGATGACCTAATTTGGTTTTTAGAATAAATTAGCTCCATACTTTTAAAAGCTAGTGCTACTTATTCAAAGCAGAAAATGGTACATCTGAGGTTTGATCACTGTTGGTAGGTAAAGAGATATATTAAAAACAAGGCATCTTCAAGAACAATTCAGCATGAGTCCCTTAAAGAATCCTGACTCTGATCTCAGTCAGGGGAATAAGGAGTAGAGGGTGGGTATAAGGTGACTCCAAACATAAAAAGAGTCATTACACTGACTATAGCTTTTACATGTTTTCTATTCATTTCTATCTCTTCCCATGCACATATAAATGTATAGAAATCTTATACATATCCAGTGCTTCTAAAAAATAGAACCTAAACCACACATCACACCACTTTGAAATGCTCTTTCAACATTACTTTCCAAAAATCAAAAAGTAATATTTATTTCTTTCCTTTAAATATTATTTGCCAATGAGAACATCATGTTCTGAAAATGTAGCAAAATAGTTATTTTCAATTACTTCCTGAATGTGGCAAAGTCAACAGTTGTTTCCTCTTCTTGCAACAAGTTGCAAGGTCTGGGTTTTCCTTGGCTGTAGGGTCAAAATGAAACTTTATTTTCATCTACTTTTACCTGAGGCTATAAAAGTTCACCAATCAGCATCAAGATTTCTGGTTAGCAGGAACGCTATTACTTGAATGTAAAGAAAATGCAGACTCATCTTCTGGCGTATGTTTACATTTGCAAAAAAATATTCCTCAGGCAACCCAGTCCAACAAGATGTGAATGTTGCAGCAGAATGTAATCCCTACCAGAACAATCATGTGAAATACTTCAGAATATCTCTGAAAGACTTTAGAACCCAGTGAACCCTAATATGACACCCTTAACTTCCACGCATTTTATAGCAATTTTAGTAACATCTACATTAGCGATTACTTTATATAACATTTCTCAAAGATCTCCTCACACACATATTTGTCTTCACACACATATTTGTTACTTTATATAACATTTCTCAAAGATCTCTTCACACACATATTTGTCTACACAGAATGTCAATAGATTTAGCTATTATGAAAGTTCTGATTGCATCAGCAGCACAGTCAAGTACCCAGATAAATATAAGTAATTGAAGTAATAATGTTTATTAAGCAATCAGCCCTTCACACACTTCATTTTCAGTATTACATCTCCTATTTACAGTGACACAAGAGTTGCAGACACAATCAATGTATGAAAACAATTGTGTTTTTTCTAATGATATAGATCATAATGATCTGATAAACAAAAAATTATTCTGTATCAAACAAGTCTTTCAGATACTGGGGCAATTCAGGCAACTTTCAACACCAAATGTGGAATTGCTTTGGCTGGGAGGGTTACTTCCTGTGACCACTGACAATCAAACACACCCAAAAAAATCCTCCTGCTTCTCAATAAAGCAGTGAGGAATCTGCCTGAACTCTGCATTTACTAAGTATATGTCACAACATGATATAAATGGTTAGGTGTACCCCAGTATACCTTAAAATGTCAACACTAGTCACAAAATAATTTTCAAGTTCTGATTTCTAATTAAGCTATTTAAATACCTGTATTGATTTGGAAGTTTACTATCACAGACCTTAATAACAATGGGCAACATTGATTTACCTTTGTTCATTATACCTGGAAACTTGAAAGTCAATATCTTACCCATTTTTTGTCATCACACTGTATATAACCTTGCCAAATTCAAGCTCTTATTACTATTACCTTGTGATCTATAATGGTAGCATTCTCTACCCACAAAGTCCTCAGTGAAAGTGGACATTCTATATGAACAGCAGGAGTAGCTTTCAAAACACTGTCTTATCCATTATCTCACTTGAACTTCTGTGTAAACCACATATACATATAGTGAAAGAAACACCAGGAAACTGTGATGTCAGTAGGGCCAATATAAATATTTTTAAGCTTTACTCAATTAAAAAAAAATCTGGATAGTGTAGTTATGTATACATGTCATAAAAACAGGCTGCTAATGTCAGCACTGCACTCTACACCTATCATTATTTACAACTGGTAGAAGCTGCTGCTTTGTAATTAACTAATTTCTGTTAGTTGCATACTCACATTTCCAGCTGCCATACCATAAAATCTAAGCAAACACTCACATCTACTGTAAGCATACTAACTACAGACTTATCCCAGGAAATTTATTCTGCTCTTGGGTGAGAGATTACAAATGTTTGCACACATTTCACTAATTCCTGAAGGCCAGCAATAGGAAGAGACATAACCTCTACACTGACCTCCAAAGTTTGAACAGAAGTAGATGCAAAACTATGTCAGTTAAACAATTACTACAGTATGTTGTGATAATGCCCAGAGGCACAGTTAGGAAAGGCACCTGAATATAGTTATTAGACACTGCCAGCTTTATTTTTTACAGAAATAAATCAAGAGTCCATAGGTTTTGCTCTGCAGTCTATAAACTGCTAAACAACAAGGCTGAATGTGCCATTAAAAGATCAGGAATTTTTTCATACACTGAGCTAGCAGATCCCTCAGTGTTAAATCATGTACGGGTACACCGCCTTTCACTGCTGACAGGGCACACAGAATGAACGGCACAGAGGGAATAAGTCAGCATTTACAATTAGCAAGGTAAGAGTCTTTGAGGGTGTCCCACTGGGATAAAACTAGGGAACTAGGATAACACCAGGTAGGACCTAGGGAAAGCACAAATAAAAGGAAAATGATGCACAGAGAAGCGAGGGAAACAACAGGGTATTGTATCACTGTAGAAAGTAGCATAACGAGGGCAACCAGAGGAGAACAATCAGCACTGGTGAAGAAGAAGGCAAAAACCACATTACTTCTGTATGGTTTTTGTTTGATTGATTTTAAGAAATTAAGACTGGATTTTGTGCCAGTTGATATAGACTGAAAAGTTCTGCTTGATCCACAAGATCATGAAACTCAAGGAAAAGGCAAAGGCAGCCTGAAGAAGCCTCACAAGGAAAAGAGGGTTAAGAGGAAAGGAAGTGGTGACTTGTGAGCAACGTTTCACATGGTGACTAACCTATCACCTTTGGGCCACTTTCCACATTAAAAAAAAAAAAACAGCAGCAGTGGAAAGAAAACTCAATCTCAAGAAACTATGTCCTCAGGACAGAGATAATTCTCCTTCCCCAGCACACAAGTCCCTTGAAAGGTAAATGCACTAGCCTCAGAATGGTGTGCAGGCACATTTAGACATGAAAATACAGAGCTATTTTCATTCTTACTCCTTGGAATAAGGATTTGAACTATTATTAATAGCATTAAAAAAATTATCATTAATAATCAGTAGTTTTAAACATCTGCATCTTAACTGAGTACATCTCCAAATAAAGTCTCCTTCTCTTACTCCTTTCAAAAGGTATAGTTATACTGTGATCAAGACCAGAAAACAATACGCAGACCAAATTAGGCTGCTGTGGCCTGCTACTGTCTCTGCAGGAGTACAAATCTTTATACAAAAAGATTCTGAAAGTGGTCATTCCATTTGTGTATTTCTGCAATCTTGTCTTTATTAATTATATCCAAGCAACCTAAGAATCAATTATCTATTTTCAAGCTTGCATGATTTTGCTATCATTTTACTGTGTTTTTACATACTGTTCCTTGTCTAAATACTACAACCAGTCTGATAAAAGTTGAAAAGAAATGGAAAAGTTATATTTTTAATTTCAGGTATCTTCAAACTATATACTCCTGCAACTCAGAGAAATGGTTTTGGTCATGTCATTTTTTTCAACAAAGTACTGAAGCTTATCTGCAATTTTTTTATTGTTTCTGACTACAAGTCAAAAAAACAGCGCTGTTCAGCTGACCTCAGAATCTAGAGAAAAGGCTCCTTCCACAGGTAAGCTTAATGAAGTAGGGGGGAGACAGCTACTCACAGTCACATCTTTGGGGGCAATGCAGAAAAGTGTGATGATTATCTCACTGCTTAAAATTAGCAAACACTACCTTTCAGGTCAGATCTTATATTCAGAACAGCATGAGCAAAAATTCTCATACACCACACCAGAAGTTAATTTTTTGCTTTTACTGGTATGACCCTTGCACTAATATGTTTAACACTGAGCCATATAACAGCTGCTTACTTTTGCTTTAGTGAGTGCAAAGTGCAATATAAGTAAAGGCTTGTCTTCATTACAGCACTCCACCAAAAAAACCCACACAGCTGGCTGTGTAACATGCAACAATATCTCACAAATCCTTTCTACCTTCATCTATTAAATGCAATCTTTTTCTATTTTTAAGCTTCCAAGCATTTAAAAAAAACCCAACACTATTTTATACCTCAAAGACTAAGAACATAGTAACACATACAAGCATTAGAATCCAGAAGAAATATTAGATTCTGCAAAGTGAATTTTTCCCCCCATTGCTGTTCCCTAACTTCTAAATGGATGCTAATTAAGAACCATGCTCTTCCCACAGCCTTTAACTTTGGCAAGTTTTAGATGTTAAATTACAACAACTAAGGAGTGACTGTAAAAACGCCAAGGACATACATGATAAAAATTCCAACTTCAAAGTATTGTTGTTAACAGTGTAATGTCCTTGGTTCCAGCATTAACAATACTGCTCTGTTCCCAAATCTTAAAACAAGAGCCGTTTTTCTTTTCCAGTTTGAAGATACCAAGTTTAATAGAACCTAGTAGGAGTAAAGAACTTTTCCTAACAATGAACAAACAAAAAACCCAACTATCTGTCATTTTAGAGACAGCTGATCAAAACTTGTTTGATAGCTCAGCACTCCTCTCTCTGCAGCTTCTGTGTGGCGTGAATGAACCACAGTCTGCAGCTCACATCCTGTCCTCCTACCACTACTGCAGCAAGAAAGAAAACTGGCCAGAGGAGAAATCCAACACTGTCTCGCACTGCTTTCTCCTGTTTCCAGTATTATTACTGTGCTTCTTTTTAACCTTTCCTGCCTAATGTTTCAGACAGCATTCAGAGAGATTTTTGGCTGTGCCAGGCTCGGGAATGCACTTTTCCATCGGTAACAGCTCAGTGTCCAGCTGCCTTCCTGGCCGTCTGCTTTTCGAGCCTCCCAAATGAACTGTTTCAGCTCATCACCCATTCAGCAAAGCCAGGGCACTGCACAGCAAACCAAAGTGCAAGAACAGGCAAAAGGGCATTCCCATTCCTCCATTTGTTTTGCACAAAACCACAAGAAGAGCCTGACATGCTAAGGGCACTCACACACTGAGCTCTGTAACAAAACAGAGGTAAAATTAGCACTGCCTTGTTTTGTAAAATATTCAAAGAAACATTAAGCAGAGAGTGTACAATATGTATTCGTGTGTCAACTAAAGAGCACTTTGGCTGGCAATATTCTGATGGCTACAGAAAGTAGTTATAGATGTATGCCAATTCAATTAATGCTAATTTAGCACTTGGTGTATCTCTCATTTAATTCAAAACAATTCACCTATAAAATTGCACCTATTTGTGCCAGTGTAGTTAAGTTACAGGAAAAGACTTCAAGTCAAGCTTTTCATTTTCTATAAGCATATCATACTTTTATAAAAACCTATGCAGGCTGAAGAATAACTAAGAGAATCAAAATCATTAGCTGTTTTTACACAAAGATAACAACTTTCAGTTTTAACTACAGGTTATATCAAGTCAACCATCTAAACCAAACTTTTATGCAAACTAAAATACACAAAGGAATTCAGTACCAGTCAACTTAAGGTTCTGTTGTAAGTATCTACACACAGAAAAAGAAGAATGGGAGATACAAAATCCAGGACCCATTTCTCTAACCCCTGCTAAGCTGTATAATAATAATAGAGGATATAAATCAGCGTGAACAATGGAACAATAACTATGATCATTTCTTTACAGTTTCTGTGTAACAGTCTTTATGTAAAAGATAAGCTTATTTTTCCCGAATATAAGTACTCTTGATTACAAGGCATAGCACTTCCTCTTAGAATTCAAGACAAATTTTTATAGTTCAGAAGCAATTGTTTTACAATGTTATTAAAATATTATCTTATCAGACTTTTTGACCTACATTCCTAAAAACCGAGGTATGATTTCTGAAGTTATAAGGAAGTTTGATGAACTGGATAGATTGTGAAATGAAATGTAGAACTGATCAAAGTCTTCCTTTGTTACTATTATTAAAATTAGTACTTTGAAAATCCATGAAGATTTTAGCTCTCTGGCACTGAGAGGAGTGAAAATACCCCTTTCCATATGACCAACATCTGGGGATTTTTTCTTGTTAAGGCTGAAAATACATGACAGACTCAAGATTTTATTATGAATGCCATTCTCCTGAACTGGCAAAATGACAGGGAGATGCATCTATGACTGTAGAAGAGACAGAAAATGGCATTAGCAGCAGCCAGGGAAGTTTGAGGACAGAGCATTATAAAGCCAGGCTTGATGGCCTGCACACCGCGCCAGCTTTGCAATGATTCAATCTCTATGACAGATTGAGTCAAAATTTTTAATTAATGTATGTAATACTTAAAAAATGAAGTACTCTGAGGAGCTATTGAGCATTTACATGCAATCACTTTTCCAAGCCATAGTAGCCATACAAAGGTTTCTGATCACAAATCTATCATACTCCTTGCACTCATCAACATCAAACCACCAGAAGAGATTTATTTAAAAGACATCAGCGTACCAAATTGAAATATGCAGAGAAAAACTCCAGACCACACAATCATGTATTTATTTTAAGGACTTGTTTTACTCTGATGATTCCACCCTGGAATACGGGAAACCCATGGTCTGGCTGACAGTGCTGATTTTCTGCACAGCCTGTATGGAGCTGTGTTTCGGACCTGTGTTTAAAAGGGTGTGGATAAGAGCAATGCCTTGGCTGCTGCTGGACAGTGCCTACACAGAGTTAGGGCTCCTTTTTCACCCCCTCACTCTGGCCCCATTCCAGCAAATAGGGCTAGGGGTGGACAAGAAACTGGGAGGGAAAAGAGTCAGAAGAAATGACATGAGCTGGTCAAAGGGGTATTACACACTGTATAACCTCGTGCTCAGCCACCAAATTCAGGCAGCAGAAAGGAAAGGTCTGACTGCTGAGAGCCAAGATGCTTATAGAAGGTAAAAAGTAATTTCCTTTGCATCACTTGTTTTTCCTTCCTCTTTTTTTCACTTGTTACACTGTCTTTATCTTAAACCAGCAGGTTTTTTGCTTTTGTAGCCATGGGACAGGCAGGCAAGTGAGCAACTGTGTGGGTGCTTGGCTGCCCTCCAAGGTCAACCAACCCACTACTCGTGGTAAGTTTAAGATCCTTTCCGACCCTGTCTTCTGCTAAAAGGATCATCACTGGCATCTTCTTGGGATTAATAAAACTCTCCTCTTATATTTAAAATACCAATATATATAGAGAAAAAGAAACATGGAGAAAAAACAGCCAAGAAAAATTATGTAGAGAAATAACAAAATGGGTAAGTATCTAAGAAAACTTACCAACTCAATTTCTTCAATTTCTTCTCATTACTTTCTCAGTAACCTTTATATATTTCTATAAGTCAGGGAAATAATTTTAGATCCTTAAGTTAGGAGTCATTTTACCATGTTGTTCAACAGCTGTGTTGCCAAAGCATTTCCATTTTTTTTTCTCAGTACCACAGAAGCTACCATTTGTTTAATCTAACCAGCCACAGTCCAGATTGCTTTTTCTAGATCCTACTTCCAAATTATCTCTATAATCCTAGTGCTCTAGACAGAAAACATGTCCAACAATCTTCTGATGGACTATCCATTCTCTGTATTTCCCTTGGGAGAAAAGGAGGGCTCTCCCAAAGTTCTTGACATAGACTGGGATTCAAAGCATCCAACTAGTATCAAAAGTAACAAAAAAATTCTCACTTGAAAACAAAACTGTAACTCCTAAGAATCCTCCAGGCAGAAACTGTCATTATAAGCAACCAGATTGACAAGGTCATCTTACTTACAATTCTGGGGTTTGTGTTTAATTCCGTGTTTTAACTTAAATTTACAATTAAAAAAAAATACTGGTGTTAAAAAAGCACAAAAATACTATAAATAGTTCTTATCTCTTCTTTTGTTCAATCAATAATAAATATATGGCAGCAATAAAGTCTAAATCCTTATCTGGAGTTGTGGAGGAAAACTTCTCTTGCAGCCTCAGTTTTTAGGGATGAACACTGAGGACTGTCACCTCTGCAGAACATTCTTCAGTTCCAAATAATTCAGATTGACCTGCTAAGGACTCTCCAAATCAACTGGATTTTATCAATTCCCATCAGTTACTGCTAAACACTATGGAGAACCACCAAAGATTTTCTGCTCATTTTCCCCTCTCGTACCCACCACATTTCCCACTTCTGCTGAGTGTGAAGGAATAATTTCAGTACCCACCATGAGATTGCCATGGGTATTTTAAGTTCAATGTAAGAACTTTGCTAATGGATTCAAGCAGCAAGCAATTTCTGTTAACAAAAGGCCAGCTTGAACTCCTCAGAAAGAGAAAAAGGCATCAAGAATGAAGAAAATAACTTTCCTCTCTCCCACACACACAAGTCATCAAATTGTTCCAATCATTTTCAGAGCTAAGGGCTTTTTTCTTATATGGGTGAAAGAGGTGAATGGAAGGGGAGGAGAATAAGTAAAATACTATCTCCTGAGAGAGGCCAGTTCTGGGAAGAATAATTCCAAGTAGATTTGCAGAAATTGGAAAAAAAAGAGTGAGCACATGCTAGAAGAAGGCTTCCTCTAAACCAAAAAAGAACAGTGTCAGTGATTTAATTCAATACTTTCCTGTGACCTTTAAAATTTTAACACCTGAGAAAAGCTGTGAAGGATTCAATAGCTCCAATAGCTCACAGTTTATGAATCCTTTGTGGAATAACCACACTAACACTATATACTCAAAAATGAGAGAGGATAGAAAGTGACTAGACTTCAATAGAGACAGAAGATAAAACAGAACAGAGACATTTAAAAAAGTATACAAACAAGATGGAGAAACGGGAATGCCAAAACTTAAATGAGGACGTTGATGTGACAGATGTTTCAGAAACTCCAGCTAATGAAGACTACCACTGGGAAATTATTGCCAGCATAAAAGTTCATCAAGTCAAAACAAGTTGTTAGTGTACAGTGTTCTGCTATCCATGAGAGGTGCCTCACAGTTAAATCAGATGAACTAACTCTATCAAAACATATCACAAGATCCATATGCATTGAGATTTCAGGTGTGACCAATCTACTTTCACATACTGAGGAAAGAGAGGCTGAAGGACACAGCACATCATTAATAAAAGATTTAAATTCTTTCCAAGTAGATGGGACAGCTGTTATGTTTCAAATAAGATGCAAACTCCTAAGAAATCTTTTAATCTATATATCATACCTGACTACTTTATAGGAGAGCAGAATTGGCATCAGAATACAAAGAAAAACAAAGAACAATAAGGAATGATTTCTCACCATCTCTCCCTATAAAAAGAATAAAGACACATCAAATGAAATGAGCAGGTGGTAGATTCAAAACAGAGAAGAGTGGGTACCTATTCCTCACCAGGACATCCAAGATACAAAACTCTGAGCCACAGGTTGTGCTACAGATGCCAAAGCGTACAGGGCTGAAAAAGAAACTGGGGGAAAAATGGGAGCAAAACCTACCCTTTAAATTAGATACTAAATATGACAATACCATTGCTCACTCAAAGAACCCTTGAGCAATAGGTCACTGAAAACTACTAGGTCAATATTGAGGGATAATAATACAGATTAGTTCATCCTTTCACTTCACCCTGCAAAAAGCAGGGCAGGGGGAAACAATGAACTTCAATAATGAAAAGTCAAAGCACTTCACTGCCTGTCTCCTGCTTTGTGCACTCTGAGGCTTCTGAGACAACAGGGGCTGCTGTCCTTGCTTCCACACATGGCTGAGCTTGATGGGCTGTTCCAGCACCTGGGCAGCTCCCTGAGGCCTCTCACCCCCACAGGTGATGGGGTTGCATAGGGGGATGCTTGGCTGCCTGCTGCAGCTCTCACCCAGCATCCCTGTGCTGCCAACACATCCCCTGCAGTCAACAGCTCCAGGACCAAACAGCCAGGAGGCAAAGCCAGCACTGAGGGATGGCTGTACTGGTCCCAGTGTGACCATATCCTCTAGGTGACCCCACTGGGAAGCACCTGGGTTGCCAGAGGGGCTCCAGTGTGATACTTTGTTACCTTGTCCTTCCCAGTGCTAGAGGATCAGGGACGCTGAAGCCTGGACATTCAGCACTGAGTTACCTTTCTCAGTTATTGAGAGTTCAGCCTTTACCAAACCATGCATCTGCATTCCTTGTACTCTTCTAAGCAGAATTTCCCCATCTAGTATCTATTTAGTGGGCACACACATCAGTTTATTCTGTCTTCTTGCTTATCCTTTGCCTAGACAGCCCTCAGCTTTGGCCTCCTTGCATGCTTCAGAGCCTGCATCCAAGCACCCTGCAGGCCCACTGGAGACAGGATGATGGGCTAGATGTGAAAAGGCCATTCTTAACAGAAGACTTCACACAGCTTATGAAAATATGTGTATTTAGGAATTTGTTTATTTGTGTGTTTGACTTTAATTTATATTCCAGTTTTAAATTTATTCTCTGATCCATTTCAGGCTATGGAGATTGTTGCACTGTCGTGCCTGCTTCACAACACACCAATGAACAGAGAGCTCATGACTACCAGTTTAGGAACTTCCAACACCCACCTTTTGTTTTCCAAGAGTAACACAAGCTGGATGGAAGTGTTTTACTGAGGAACTTGCATAGACAGCCTTTGCAGCAAATCATGGCAACAATCCTAGTAACCACCTTTGTGGATGGCCCAGGAGGAATACAGAATCACAGAATGGCTGACAATGGAAGGGACCCTAAAGACCACCTAGTTCCAATCCTCCCTTTCCCCATTATTGGAAGGGATGCCACTCACTAGACCAGGTTGCTCAAAGACCCCTCCAGACCAGCCTTGAACACTTCTGGGGGGATGGGGCACCCACAACTTCTCTGGGCAACCTGTTCCAATGCCTCACCACCTTCAGAATAAAGAATTTATTTCTAGCATCTTATCTACATCTCTTCTCTTTTTAGTTTAAAACCACTCCCTCTTGTAGCTCAAGGGTAGTTTTGAGATACTTTCCATTTCCTTTATCCTTGCCTGTTTGAAAGTGTAAAGGAAAATGAAATGTTAAAGAACTTGAGCGCAAAAGATGTGAAATTTCAGTATTCTGTAACTTTCTCTCTTTCCTTTAAATAAGCACTCTCCCTTAAGGCTGTGACCTGCTTTGTTGCATGGTTTTTTACTTATTGGAACAGCAAACTGGTATCACAATGGACCAGATGCTGCTTGGTCCATTAGGAATACCACAGCAATACAACATTCTCTTCCTGTGTACTTAATAAGCCCCAAGCCATCAAATAAACCCCAAAAAGTAACTATTTTTAATTAGTCTCAAATTAAATAAGGAATAGTTTAAATATCTCTGCTTTTAAGCTTATATTGACAATTTTAAATGCAAGGGAATTCTGTTCTATTCCCACATCTGGCTCTTCCAATGAACCCTATGAAGCAAGAACATTCCTATGAATCAGGAAAAAACATAATGAAAATTACAATTCTGATTAATTCATACTAAACTGAGTATTTTGTCTTTCTGGTAAATTCATCTTCCCCTTTACATATATATAAATATATATCCACCAAACTAAAACTAGTCTATTCAATTAATGCTGCCCATCAAGCTAAATAGGATAAGCTTACAAGTTTGACCCAAGAAAATAACACCACCTTATGCAACTACCTTTAAAGAAAAAAGAAAATGTTTCAAAAACATTGATACACAGTGAATATACATGCTACAAAATCAAGAACCACATATAATGAAATAATGCTGCAGTAGAGATAAATAAAATTATTCTTTTTGTTGTTCTTCACTACCAACACAGGTCAATTACTAGAACTCGCATAACACTCAGGCCAGACAAGAGACCTTCCAGTCTCACACACACAAAAAACCCCAAAAACATAAAACCCCAAAATCACAAAAAAACCAAAAGGGTAACATGGACAGAATTAAAAGTGAAGGATTTACATTATGCCACCTTAAAAGTCAGCTTTCTGCATCATTTGCTTATTTTCTCTGCTTGGAAAACTGCCGCATTTCTTCCCGAAGCATTTGTTAGGAAAGATTTTCTCAATGACGCTTCTGCCCCTTACATAGATTTCTGACATCTTGTTTCTCTATGATATACAAGTGAAAAACAAATGTCTCAGACCTGAGAAGCTTTGCAATAACTGAAGAAAAACAGCTTATAACATCTAAGTATAACAAGTATCTTCAGTAAAGAATTCCAAAATAATTTGGGCAAGGAACAGGAGAAAAGGTGCCCATAAACTCCAACATTTTTCAAGGTACAGCTTAAAATGTGGGGTTTCTGTTTTGGGGAGGAGGGAGGGGTTGGTTCTGCATTTTTACATGTAAGCAAAACAGTGTTATAAAATTCTAGCAGGTGTCACCTTCTCCCTGTCATCTATTGTGAATACTGAAAGAGAAGGCATAATGTGAAATAAGAACAATTTTCAGGAACAGTTTGGTTCAAAGTCTCCTAGAGTTTTAGTACATTTCTTATTGTGTTTTACAGTAACAAATTACATTAAAACAAAGATTTCCTGGAGGCAAGAAGAAATGGCTTTTCATTGCTTATTTAAAACAAGTAATGAGTTTGGCAAGCTACAAAGACAACAGAGATGGAAATGAAGTTTTAAGCAGCACAATTTGTGCCTCACAGAACTGCAGCTAATGTAAGGCACAGAATGACCACAGACAGAGAGAAGAGAGTTCTCCTGAGTGATCTCAACACAGCTGGATGAGAACATTTCTTAGCAGTAGTATAATGCAAGATACAAGTTCAAACATTTTTTATTTTCTCTAAAGTGTTGCCTCTCTCCCTTTTCTCAACATAGCAGGTGCAAGAATGGCAGTCTTGTTTTGTTTTCCCACTGGAAGAAGCCCGCTCTCTGAGATGACCATAACTTTTATTAAAAACAGGGTAGTAACAAAACAAAAATATTAGACACAAACTTTATTCTGTCTATATTAAAAAAGAATCCTTATAAACTAAGAACTGTCATTAAAAGAACCATATTTCCAGAAAGAGGGTTAAGAAATGTCACTTTCATTTCATACACTGTAGCGCTGCAAGATGATTTGACAAGCCACAGAGGGATTTTGCTGCTGCTCAACAGCACCTTTCACAATAAGATCTCCCAAAACACTTTCCAGCAAGAAATTAACTGACATTCCACAGGAAAAAAAAAAAACCACCACTGCAAAATACTAGTAAATGCAGGCTTTCCACAAGGCTGTACAGAGCTGAAATCTGAAAACTATGAGCTTGCTACCAAAGTTGTAGGAAAAAGACTCAAAAATATTTTGCCTCCTTCAGTCATGCTATTCTTTGCATAAAACCCATCCTGACCTACAACCAAAAATCCATTCTTTTTTTCACCAGCTTTCAAAAACTGCCCTACTTAGCAACAAGGAACATAATCCACACCTAACATAGCTCTTTCTGTGTGTTATCATATGGAATACTACATTTTCCAAGTAACTCCTTTAAACATTGTGACTATGACTGATACCTCAGCTGCCTGTGAAATCATTGTATTTCCCCTGCAACCTGCTTGCATTCTCATGCCTCTGGTTTCAGGAACCTTGGACTCAGATTTAAATTCCTGCCAAGTTCTTGGCCTGAAATAATACAGAGCTTTTTTCATCCTTTCTAGTATAACAAATTGAGAGCTTTGAATTGAGGCCTTGCTCTTTTTTTCTGAAGTTTTGTCTGTCAACAACAGCATTTTAAGAATCTTTAACTGTAGAAGCACCTGATCAGTGCAAGACCAACACAATTTACATTGTGCTGCAGGGACTCCCAGAAGTTTGTTACCAAAGTCTCCTAAGCAAGTAAAAAGAGGAAGGTTTATGTAACTACATTGTTAACAATTACATAAGATTTCCTGGACCTAGAGTTCAGTCTGTATTACATTTTTGAAAAATCCTGGAATAGAGAAGCAAATACAAAAGCCCACCTGGCTTATGAAAAAAGCAGCCACCAGAAGTTTTCAGCAGAAGCCCACGACTTATTCCCACTAACTATTGTGAGTAGATGAGACATTTACAATAAGAAAAGGTTATAAGAAGGTGTACATTTCTAGAATACAGAACCGTATTCTAAATATTTTAAATAGTAAGGAAAAAAAAAAGTAGGGAGCAGCTTTTATCACAATTCATTTTGATTCTTTCAAAATGCAGTGACACGGCAGCTAGGAGTGAGGCTCTGAACCAAACAGGAAAAACCATAATAGTGCTCTTAATTTGTCTTTTATACTAAAAAAAGTTTTATTTGTATTTATTTCACACAAAAACTTAAACATCTATCAGCTATGCTGTATTTTAAAAGAATGCATCAGAAAAATCTTCTTTCTCCATCATCTCAGCCAAAGGCACCATTTGATAAAGTACACTGAGCAGATTTACATAAAGTCTCTGTGATGGTGGATAATCAGGCACTAGGTTAAATCACCAGGTGACAGGTTTTTCCCAGCAAAAGATGCATTTAGTTGATGGCATTCCTTAATGTAATTTTACTAAATTCACCAGAAAAACTGAGAAAGACCTGAAATGAATTCAGTAATTCACTAAACTCACTTCAGAATACTTCCAATACATGAAGAAACAGTTTGCAGACCGTATTATAAATCTAAACATTAGAATCTTTTCTTAAAAATAAAATTAATTCAAGATTCTCAGGTATATGGCAAATGGTTAATCTTGTAAATCATTTTTATTGGCCAAAGCTTTAATCACAAGGCACTCAAATGATTATAGTGAACTTTATATATCCACTAAGGACTGGGTTGAATTTGGCATTAGATGTAGAAGAAAAAAAAATATATTTTCTGCAGCTGAACCCACTGAAAGTACATACCTGAGCTATGATTTCCAACTAGTATAAAAATTCATCAGCAATTCTCAGGACAAAAAATGGTGACATTTCTCCCAGCAAGGCAAGAACTCCTAAACTACTATTTTTGGAGGTTAAGTTCAATATTTATGGAAAGAAATATTAATTTCCACACGTAAAACAATGAAAATGCATGTCATGTTCTATTCTTGCTACTGTGAGTGCATGTCACACACAGAAGAAAAATAGCACATAAGTAGACATTTTAGAACAAGCAGAAGAATTACCTGAAGCTTTGAGACTTAATTGCGCCAAGATAATGCTGCTGACAGGGATGCTCAGAAATTATGAGTCAGACATTGGACTCTTGTCACAAAATGGTCACACAAAAGCAGGAGGATTCAAAAATCTGCAGGAATTCAGGGGTAACCAAGGTATGTGTCAACAGAGCAGCCCAACTGAGAAGGAGCAGGCTAATAGGGATTACTTTCCTTCTCAGTAGTGAGCAAGTAAAGAAGAAGGGAAAGAAAAACCAGTTTGCCTCCTCAAAGGAAAAAGATAGACAAGTAACAGTGTTGGGATTTCCTTCCAAGATAACGTTGTTGTATCAATCTTGTGGGACACAAACTTCTAGTTATCTTTGTCCTTCATTGCTTACTGTATTTAATAATCTTTTTAATCCTCAGTTGAATAATTCTCTGAAGCAAAACTTTAGATGCTCTATTTTCAGGAAGCTATCAGATCTCATTGCTATGCTTTGTGTGAGTTTTCTAAAGAATAAAAATGCCTTCTTGACTCTTCTGGACTCTAACACAGGCATTCTGAAGAGCCCCAGACATTATAAAGCAAAAGAAAAAAAAGCTTGAATAAAAAAAATCCATTACTGTGAGTGCTGGACAAGAACCTTGAAAGTCAACCACAGCTAGAAGCTCGTGTGCTAATCAGCAATGCTGTCACCAGCACCATGAAAAGACTTTGTAACACTTCAAAATACTTCTAACAGAACAACTGTCTCCTGCAAAGATGTTAATGGCAGCCTCTTCCAACAGAAGTATCAGCAGCAGCATTGCCCTTCTTACACAATTCTTTAAAAAGAAGGTTTTAAATATTTAGCAAAAGGTTTTAACAGCACTCTTCCACTGCCAATTAGCAGCAGTGATACCATTTAAATATTTGATGATGACAACACTAAAAATAAATAAATTAAAGTCCAATTTAGTATCACAATATTGCTAAACCATCATTATGTTACAGTTGTTATAGTGGATCTAAACATTTGACTGGCACATATTTGGAATACCATTTTAGTCCTGCACTGCAAAAAATTAATAAAATGGAAGGAAAAATATATATAAAAGAGCACCAGAATAAAAAAAAAAAGGCACAGAAAAGCTTCAATAGGTGGAACAACTAAAACATTAAGATTTTTTTAGCCCAGAAAAAAAAAATACATAAAGCAAATGTGAGGAACGCCTCTCAGCTCCTTTATGGAAAAGAGAAAGTGTTGTTCTAACATAAGAACCAGGGGATACCTGGTAAACAAGTAAATAGCTGCCTAGTAAAACCATGCAAAGAAAAAACAAAGAGAGGGGAAAAGAGGACTTCTTCACACAACATTTAGTTAAGAAACTGCCATAGGATGTTAAAAGCTGCCAACAGTCAAACTGGCCTTTGACAATTAATTGGGGGAGAAAAAATCACCTGTAAGGATTAAATGTGCCTTAGCTCCAGATCACTCAAGGCTGGAAGTAGATGTCAGGAAAGGAGGCTTTTTCCATTCTTCCTGTTGGAGGCAACATCATGAGCCAAATGGACTTTTCAGCCTGACCCAGGTAGCCATCCTTAAAATTCACAAGGGCTGGGAGCTTTTGAAGGCTGGGGGAAACAGATGCATTTAGCCCAAACTGTGCAGCCAGCTTTCATTACACACAGGTTCAAGCCCCAAAGCCTGTGGGACTCCAACCCAGTGTGAAGGTTGAGCACCCTGCCCCGGGCTCTGCACTCCCCTTTCATCACTCCTTTGCTGGGACTCACAGGCAGACACCAAGGACTGCACAGAGCACACGGAGTTCTGCTCTGCTCCAGCCCTTCGCCAGGAATAAAAGGTTCTCCAGCAGCTGTTCCAGACAAAAAGCAGAGTGTGGCCAGGCTGTTACTGCTGAAGCAGGAAGGCCAAGCTGTATGAAGGATGCAGAGAGAGCCAAGAAGAGGAGGGACAAGCAGGCAGGGTGACACAACATATGAGGTGACAGACACAAACCGGATCCAGGCCAAGCAGGATCAACAACACAATCAATTCCACAGCATCTTTCTAAACCTACAAAATACCAAAAGGTAATTCTTATAACAACTGAAAGCCTTCAGCGCCTTCCCACTACACCACCACTCTCAGAGCAGATTCCAGACCAGGCTGGCTGCTCCCTGAAGAAGGACCAAGCATGAAGCACATGGAACACATTATTTAAGCTGAAAAGTGCTAACCTCAAACAGTGCTTGTGAAACACATCTCTGCAACTACAACAACTGGGAAGAACAACGAAAAGTTCAAGCACACTTGGTTTTAACAAATGTAGTACATCCAATAAGCCATGTAAAGTCCTTGATTGGGGGGGGGGGGGGTCTTCAAAACCAAGGAAACCTATTACTACAGGGACTCACAAACTACTCATGTCTGATCTAGCTTTCTCCACTATGTGGTAGTAATGTGCCATGCCTAAATACATTCTCATTTCACATAAATATTAGCCTTGAACTCTAAAATTAACCCCGGCTTTTTGCAACAAACTGCCATCAACATATCTCAAAAAAATCATTATTTAGGGACCATTCTCTGTAAACAACAAAATACATCTCAGTTGATTCAAGCCATTTCCTGAAGTAATTTATTTCCAACTATTATTGAGTTTTTCCTGCCTTATGTATGTATTTACATTGTAAACGTGAACATTGCAATAATGTAAGTATTATTTCAGCAACTCAGAAACTAACATTTGCTACAATAGGTACATGAAAGAGATTCAGTCTGCTTTAAGTTTACTAAACAAAGAAGCATGGTAGAGTATACAAAGTCACTGTCTTGCCTTTTTTTTGTGTGTGTTCCTGTACTGTTCAGAGGAGTTACTTAAAATCAGTAAATAACTGCCTATCCTAAAACCCCCAACAATAGGAAAGAAAACGAAAGCTTCAACACAAGTTGAATTCCTGTCCTTTTAGTCCAAATACACTCTGGTAATACAAAGCAAAGAAATTCTATTTTTCTAAATAAGCAGCCATTTACATTTAATTTTATGGAACGCAGCTAGAGCAAACACTTGGAAACGTCAAAGTCTTTTATCACAAGGAACTAGGTAATTAAATATATAAAGCATCCTGGGTTTTCCATCATAAGAGGTACTTCACAAAACAAAACCCATGCAGACCACTCTACTGCTGCAGAATTTCACAGTGATTCTTCCTCTCCTACAGTAAAAAGGGCAGTAAAGGATGGGGATATATTCACAGATGCTAAAACATCAAAGCACACACAGAGCTGTATAATGCTCTGGGTTTTTTTTAGTGTAAGCAAAATAATAATGCTGGTAAGAAGAAAAAAACAAATATAAAAAAATAGGGGGGGAAAGTTATAATCACAGAAACTCGGCCATAAAAGTATCTTGGAAATTCTGTGGATATGTTTTTTACCAAAAAAAGCAGCAGTATTCTGCAATACTGATTATCTCATAATTTAAAGGAAATATCAAACCATTTTAATCAACTCTAGCAAAGGCATTAGGACATTAGGACATTAGTCATTACACTAACAGGCATAATATTAATTATCTGCTATATACTTGTAAGGTACCAATCTCTTATACCAAAATGAAATACCTAAACAAGTTTCTTTTGTTAAAGATTTTTAGACTTAATTTTGAAATCCTGCTTAATATCTTGCTATTTTTTATTGTTCAGTTGATAAAACTGTCAGCTGCTATTCTGAAAAGGAGTTGGTTTGTTTGTTTAAAGGTAGTTCCTGTCTGCCTGCACTTATTTCCAGAATGTGAATATTTGGTATCTGAAAAGATCCCTGAGCATGGTATACAATCTGAAGTACTCAGGGATATTTTATTACTTACTCCAAAAGGCCAATAGACATTAGAAGGAGTCCCAAGAGAGGCAGAAATGAATCACAGCTATTTCACTTTCCCAAGGCTGCACCAGGAAACACTGTGAGCCTCAGTATTGCCAATTTCCAGTCACTCACTCTAATGCACACTTCAATGTTTTGACCATTCGTGTTTTGTGGTCTGGGAGGGAACAGGTGAGTGAATCAGGGATGTTCCTCTTCAGAAACAAGGGACAGGTGAGTCTGTACACACAGCTCTGGAAAAGAAGCCACTTAAGCAGATATTAAGAGATGTACTGCAGTCAAAAGGATGGGCAACAATCCTTTCAAAGGACTGCTTCGTGCAGTCTTCTACAACAGGGAAAAGCAAGTGCAGCATGGCACTGCCCCTTGTTTCAAAGGCACGCCAGATGTGAAGATCCACTCTAAAACAGTAACAATACTCTTCATAAACACAGCTGCAAAACAGGGAAAAAACAGGAAAGAAGGCCACTGGCTACTTACTCTCCTTAAAGACAAACAAACCAGCCCCTTCCAAAGGGCCCTTTTTGTGCCAATGCTGCAATCCAGTAATAATAATAATAATATCATCAATTTGTACTTACCAACAATTATTTTAATATATTTAGAAGGAACAATGTTTTCTCATAAATTGTATTTTTTAACTAGATTCTAAAACATATTGCTCTATTTAAAAGTGGTAAAGAATACACATAACCAATTTTTATTTTAACCATGGAATATATAATTTGATCTTGTACCAAAGTTTACAATCACTTAACAACAACAGCAGAAAAAAAGATCACATACCACATACGATAAAATGACAGCATCATTAAAACAGGATGATTACCTGAAGGTAGAAGAGCTACATGTATGTTAGAAGGTAAGATAAAACTAGAAAGAACCTGGCAAATTGAAGGTATAATCTGAAATAATTAGAATGCAGTTAGTAGGACAAGTGCAAGCTTTTTGCAGATGATTCCTTTTGCCCATTACAAAGAGGAACAATCAGGCAGCAGCCTGCATAGAAGGATCATAATGAAAAGGTGATTAAAAGACAAAAGCATCATACTGAAATTTATTAACAGTTGATCCTGTAGCAGAGCAGTGGAGCAGAGTAGACTAACCTCTTGAGATCTCTTCCAGCCCAATTTTTAAACTTCTTCAATACATATACATTGCTGATTTTTATCACATTTTTATAATTTCCTCTTCTGAGTATATAATACATAAATTATTATATACCTTTTCTCCCCCAAAATTGACCTGTTAGTCTGTTTATATTTACACATATAAATTTTGACCATAATCCCACGTTTGTGTGAAAAGATAAATAATTTCGAATCCATGTACTAATATTATGTGTTCCAAATGCATTTGGCCCTTAGAGATTAATAATTGGTGAATTTTATATAAGGGTTTTTCCTAACAGAGTCAGTGCAAATAATACAAGGATTGATGGTAATATTACCCATGCACCAGCAAAGGCTGGGAAATTACACTATTAATTTGCCCTGTCAGTCTCTGTTTAAATTCTTTTAATCTTCCATGAATGTAGTCAAATCATGTGAGCACAGTGTATTATTTGTGAGCCATGGGCAGGACACCACTGCTCTAATTCCTAGTTTAAAAATAGGCTAAACTAGTCGTGCCACTGATCAAGCCTGATAATAGGCATCAGTAAAAATCTCATCAGGTATTCATAATGATTTTTAATTCCATTAATCAATTTTTCACCACTGAACAGACTGAACATGTTTTGTGGATAATCTAAGGTTTTGTGGGCAAAGGGGGTGAAGGAGTTATTATTCACACTAGCCAAGCTCTTTACTCAGTCAAGAGAAATAGACAGATAAGCTCTTCCAGAAGAAAAGTCAGAGAAGCTAGATTCATCCAAATTAAGAGCCTGCTTCAAGTCAGCTTTTGGAAAAAGTACTTCTCTTCATGGACTATAGTATATAAACTAACTAAATCACATAAAGGCAGTATCCTCATGTATACATTTCTACAAACAACTTTTTTTAATGTGTTGCATATCTCCAAATAAAATTGTGATTACTGTGGTCTACAGAAACTACTCATGCAAATAAAATACATTGCACAACATACCCACTCAGTGGCTGTGACCAACAGTGTCACAGTTAACAAGTAGGAAACTGCCTGATACATAGTCTAATGTATATGTGATACTCTATGAAATACTTCAGGTATACAGCTTTTGTATCACAGAGGATATGCTCTTTATCATGTTAAATATTATTTTTAAAATATTCAATTTTTAAAAAAATATGAAGCCAGTACAAAATCAATAGTAGAAGATGGAGAAGGAATACAAATATGGATAGGTGCTGGTAATCTTCTATAATCTAGCTGAGAGTCCAACAAATCACAGAGACAGCACCTTCTAAAAGACAGCTGCAGGACTCATGGAGCTGCAAGTAGCTATTCAGGTCTATCATACTGACAAACCAGAGAGATAGGACAGATCTGCATTAAAACAAAAAGAAAAAGCTAAGAAACAAACAAAAACAAATCCAGAAATTGCCTCTCGGAGAAGCTGACACTTTGGCTGCATAGTTGAATGGCTGTCCAGGGTGAGATGTAGGGGGAGCTCAACTATCACAGCCTTCTTTTCTAAATATATGCCTTTTTTTTGTGCTGTCAGTTTTGGTGTCAATTAGCACATGTGCTCTAGGCAAAATATCTTCTACTGCTGGGACATCCATGTCCTTCTTTCAAAGATCTTCTGTAACCAGAAGGAATTCAGCTGATACTGTCGCATTTTGTTTCCAAGGGGAAGGGCGCGAGTAAACCAAATATGTTGTTTCCTTCTTTCCTCTCCATGGCTGTTTTCTTTGAACTTAAGGAACCTTAGCATCTTTGGGCCAAATCAAATTTACTTGCATCATTATACAGGTTTCTTTGCAATATGAAAAATGATTGAAAATCAGGTAATTTCATATACTTTAAACTGTGTCCAGCAGCCTAATTCCTCAATATTCTTTCAGATGGAAGTCAAATATGTATGACCTATTCCTGGGCCTCCATGAAGACTTGTAAACATTGTGGCTAAGATAATTTTGGACTGCAGAGAACCTAATTCCACTGCAAATGCTACATTGGAGCTTACCATGAATGCAAAAGAGTTTATATCAAAGCCTTTAAAACAATCATAGTTGTAAAAAACACTGTACAACATTTTCCATATTTCATATTTTTCACACCTGATACAAATGGGTTTACAGTATGAACTAGAGATCACAGAAGACTGAACAAGTTAGCAACATATTCTGGCACTCTAACAAGAAAGAAGATCTTGATGTACATGCTGTCCAAATCCCCTGTCATAGAAAGACACGGATATGTTTAGTTTCAAAGCAAAGCTCTGCTGAAAATTATACCCCAGAGTATCTACCTGCTAAATTTGGTTCCTCTCTTCTTACAGGCTTTGAAACATAGAAGTTTACAATGCTCAGCAAGTACATGACTTTACAGAATGAAAGCTTGAGTTTAGACACATAAGCAAAAAGGAAAGAAGCAAATTTGTTTAAGTTATCAGCCAAGAAATTTATTGACACTGAGATCAGTATTGGTATATGCAAAAAAAAACCCTGAACTTTGCTTCCACACACATGTTGATAAAAACACTCCCGCTCACAGAATGCTAAAGCCACCTTTCTCCACATGTTTTTCACTGATGCCTTCCTAAATAACTGCAGTCTCTTCTAAGTGTATCTCTTCTCATTTTATTACTGCAACCTGTCTCCTAATAAAGACATATTTATCCCCATGGATCTCTTCCTGTCTAGGTCTATAGCTTTGGGAAACCATGAGGTTCTGTAAGCATTTATTGGACACCCCTGGAAGCAGGCAGCTCTGAGGAAACATACCCATACACCACAAGTCACTTGCTGCCTGAAAGATTCTCAAACGCCTACCACCTCAAAGTCTCTTTAAGAAAGGCGTGGAGTAACCTCACACAAAAATAAAGCAAGCTCACTGCCAACTGTCAGAGAAGCTAAGAAAAGTTCACAGGATGCTTAAACCCACTTTGAACTGCAAGATGTAAATTAATTTCACAGAATATTATAGGAAATGTTGTAGGAAATTACATAATAGGAAACCACAGCTAGCTGCACCAAGGAAAATATTATGGAAAAACAAAACAGTCACCCCAAACTCACTACATACAAACAAGTGGTATATAAATTAGTTCACAAGTCAGGTATCCAAGAGTCTTAATCCCATGGATGCACAATGTATCATCACTATTGCCTCTTGAAAAATCAGAATCTCATAAATACAGAGAATAAGAAATAGAAAGTGAAAAAGTCTCTATAAACACATGTATACAGTCCTCAGCCCTCAAATTTTGTTCAACAAAGGCAATCAATAAAATAGGTGATTCCATAAAAATTGCTACAAATTCAACACAAATTGCTACAAATTCAATTGAATCCTTTCAGCCTAAACACAGCTGACACATGAGAGTGAAAGGCCAAGTAAACTACTATGTATAAAGACTGCGTTGCTTTTTCCAGTAATAGCAGCTGCAGCACCTGTCATCATCCTAGGTGACACCTCAGCCTCGAAGGGTAAATCATCTTATACCAAACGAGAAAGACAAAGTCAAAATTAGCAGGTGCACAAAAGAAATAAGATGGAAAAAATATGGAGCTACTGGAAAAAGGGAACAGATACTGCAAGTAAGAAAGGAAAGGGAAAAAGGCAGCAACTGCTCTTCTCAGAGTTATGAAAATAGACAGCCAATGGAAGCACAGACTGAAACCAAAATAAAACACAGATCTGCACTCCTGATTTTCATGCACAAACATGTGGTTCTAAAGAATTTAATCTGAACTAGAACTATTATTCAAATGTCAAATTTCCATTTGTGACCCAAGCACCTACACAGTAATTGGCAGACACAACATTTAAGTATTAGATAGTCCATAAAGGTGCATTTTACAGATCAACTACAAAGCCATCTTTTGCATGAATGTAGTCCCTCGTCCTCAAATTTGGTTCAACAAAGGCAATCAATTTTTTCATGTTTTGCATGAATGTATGAAATCTACATCTGTATGGAACAGACCTGTTCCTTAAGGTCACTTTGTATCTTCTTTAAGAGCAGTTATAAGCTATTAACACTCCAGGAACACTTTCCAAAACATATTACATCTTACTTTTTCCCATTCTTTACAGACTTCTGCTCTACAAGAGAAGGCAAGAAGCACCTTCAGGTTTACTACCCATGCCAGATATTCCATAAAGTTTCATAGCGAAAACCAGGCACCAACACGCCTGGACGAAAACCACCTGAACCACTGAACTAAGCAGGCAAAATCATAATCAGAATATATTTAGACAAGTGATTTTTCCCAGAAGTATTAAAATAGTCATATCTAAAATAAATATGGACCACATAACTTTAAATGCAGTGTTGCCACATTTTTCCACCTGAGATAATTATTCAAATAATAACAGAAAGTTTTAGTAATCAGTTCTTGGCTGCTGCACAGATTACTGCTCACATCTGCAAAATGGTATTCAGCAGCAGTAAGAGCAGAAAGTTGAATAATTTTGTATTCCAAAGTGCTATCATTGCTGTAGAAACTAAGAACCTTGACTCGGGTATCCATGAAATGTAATTCAAAACCTATTTCCTTATCTCATGCCTCTTGATCTTAATATATCACAAATCCCTAGGTACTGTGACCTTGCTTGGTCCCCAGAGAGGCAGAAGGTTGCGGCATAATTAAATCATACACTACAAAGTAGTAGAACAGCATGATATACACTGCAAACAACACTACTGTCTTTCTTGGGCTACCTCAGAAGAAACAAGAAACTGTTAAGAAGTATCAGACCTGTAAAAAAAATCACCAATAAATCCAGCAAATATGAAATTATTCCAATACCGAGCTCAGCTGCCCCCTGTCCATTGTTATGATTTCTTTAGCACACACACACACATGCCCAGCATCGCTGCTCAAACAGGAAGGGTGGGTACAGCCCGTCAAATGTGTTCACTGCTCACTGCCCTTGCTCTCCCCTTGGTTTTTACAGCAAGGCCCAGGAGACGGTAACACAACTTTCAATACACTATTGTGCATTGATATTCTTGATATTCTACACATTTTTCGATCCAAGCAACAGAACAGAGGTAATGGGTAAAACATGGACTGATTGTGTGAAATTTATGTTCTAGCTGTGGTGAATTGCGTGTGTTTTGTTTGGTGTTGTTTTTGATTTTGGCATGGGGAATTCTTTTTTGTTGATGCGACTGACATTTGTGAAGATTGTATGATGGATGTGGATTTTAACGATAAGGGCTGGAATGTCTCTTGGGTTTGCATGACAAGATTTGGGTAGCAGGGGGGCTACAAGGGTGGCTTCTGTGAGAAGCTGCCAGTGGCTTCACCTGTGACCAACACAACCAACGCCAGCCAGCTCCCAGATGGCCAAGCCGGCCCCACCAGTGACTGCGGCAGTGCTCCTGGGATAACAGACTTAACAGGGGAGGGAAAAAACACTGCTCAGAAGCAACTGCAGCCAGAGAAAGGGGGGGACAACAGACAAGTGAACAACACTGCAGACACCAAGGTCAGTGACGGGGTGGGAGGAGGTGCTCCAGGTGCTGGAGCTGAGATTTCCCTGCAGCCCCCAGAGAAGACCAGGGTGGGACAGGCTGTCCCCTAGCAGCCCATGGAGGACTCCATGGCAGAGGAGCTGGATGCCTGAAGAGGGCTGCAGCCCTGTGGGAAACCCAACCTGGAGAGGGCTCCTGGAAGGATTTGTGACCCCATGGGGGAGCCACACTGGAGAAGTTCATGAAGAGCTACAGTCTGTAAGACTCAGGCTATAGAAGTTCATGGTCCCTCCCATGGGAGGAGACCCAATACCTGGAGCAGGTAAAAGTGTGAGGAGTCCTCCTCTGAGGAGGAAGGAACTGCAGAAATATGCAATGAACTGACCACAACCCTCATTCCACATCCCCCTGCACCACAGGAGAGGGGCAGAATGAAGAGAAGGTGCTTTGAAGATTTGGTTTTATTTCTTATTATCCTATACTGATTTGATTAGTAATAAATTAATTTCCCCAAATTAACTGTAATTAACAAATTACTGTCATGTTTTGTCCTTGACAGTAATTTCTGAGGGATCTCTCCCTGTTCTTATCTCAACCCACAAGCCTCTCAGCCTTTTATTCTACCTCCTCTTTCCTGTCCAGCTGAGGAGGGGAGTGATAGAGTGGCTTTGGTGGGTGTCTGGAATCCAGCCAAGGTCAGCCTACCACAGCTGATTTTGGAAGCATATAAATATCTAAGAAGACAACACATCTAGCTTAATTTAGATCTAGCTGATCTTGATTAAACTCAGATCTTAAGTACTTGAAGTTGCGCCTCATTTCACAGCTGTTATACCATTGGAGCAATTTCTCTGTGTCCTCTCAGCATTTTCATTGGACTTGGGAAAGCTAACCCAATATAGATCTCAGGAACCACAGATTTAAAAAACCAAAACAAGTGTCTTTGTAGAAATTATTGTATTAAAAAAACCATTCCTTTTTGCCCAAGCTACATTCTACCACTGATGCTCCCCCTACTTTTCAAGCTGAAACATAAGCATTCAGAATATTCAGAGCTACATATAAAGATGTTTCTATAGGTGAAGTATAACTCAGCCTACTGCTAAACGAGCTGTCATTTTTAACAAGAAGAATGTTCCCTATTATATACCTTCTCCCACCCTCAGCCCAATGAGAGCCTGAATCTCTCATCACCTGCTGTGTGCCTGTCACACACACAAGCCAATGGAGCCACTAAATTGCTCTGCACAGGTGCATCCCAAATAACAAGCATACTGTGCAATTCACGTCTTTCCCTGCCAGGCTGGTGCCCATGTTGTCTTGTCACAAGCCAGCTAGTTTCTCTCACCTTCCCTAACAGGAGTGAGACCCTTCTACTTTAATAAACCTCAAAACACGACGCCCTGCTACCCCCAAGCGTGGATGTATACAAAGCCATCCTCTCACTGTTGTCCACTTCTGACAAAGGAAAAATCAAGTCCCCTCGCCACAGGGGGGAGGAAAAAAAGAGAAAGAAAAAAGCTGCCTGTCCTTTCATCTAGAGCCAAGGCTCTGTGAGCCCAATGTATCGCCCGCATCTCCCTGCCTCTGTCACAGAGAAAAAGACCCCGATGGGGAGGAGCAGGAGCTCTTACCTTAATTATGCTGCTCCTCCGGGGGATGCCGGGTTTGCCTTCTCGTTGTTGACTGGCGGAAAATCCTCTTTCTTTGCTGCTGCTCTCCGGGCTTGCAGGAGGAGCTGATCCCGGCTCCTCACCGGCTCCCGGCTGGGCACAGTCCCCGTTGGAGACCCGGCTGCCCGCACTGTCAAAGCGGG
>NW_005054333.1:1423798-1423937 GCF_000277835.1 Geospiza fortis
GACACAAAAGAGCCCGTGCCCGGTCCCCCGCTCCCGGCCGCATCCTCTGCTCCCCTGCGCCCCGGACGGCGGCTCCTCCCATCCCTCCCGCCGGCGCCCCCGGCCCTTCACCCCCCCTTCCCACCCCCGGGGCCGCGGG
>NW_005054333.1:1423961-1437975 GCF_000277835.1 Geospiza fortis
CAGGAAGGGCGGGGGGCGGCGGTGGGACCGCTGGAACGGCTCTACCGGGCGCTGACAGCCCAATGAGAGCCCGATTAGTCCAATTAGAGCCGTTAATTATTAAAGGGACGAATGAGATGGAGTGCTGGAATATTAAAAGCTTAACGGAAACTGCAACTTGATGGTTGCCTTCAAGCATATCCACAGCACAGCATGCTTGGCCGGCGGCCGGCGTGCCCTCACGTACCCCATACACACTCGTTTAGGTTTGCTATGAGACAAACAGGAGGCACTTGGTGGAAGAGCAGTAATTCAGAGAGCAACATATTTATTTTTACCTCTTAACACAGCTGCATGTTGCAAGAGCTTGATATTTCACGATTAAGTTGAATAAAGGGAAATGAAATGCCATAGCTGAGGCATTTGGCCCTTTGCTTGAAATTCGGAAATTGAGTCAGTTCAGGAGACAATACATTGAGAACATGAGCAAAATTGGAAATCACAAAAATAAGGGTGCAAAGAGTCACACTGAGCAAAGAGACACCTAAGACGGCCCACACCATCTGACCTTCAGCATTTGGCTGAAGTGCTTAATGCAGGAGCTTGACTCAGATTATAGTTGAATGAAAGCACTACACTTTTAATTTAGGTTCCCTCAGTTGCCCTCCGGAGATCACTGACTGTGCCTGGAACCGCTGGCACAGAGATCAGATACCTATCCTAAATAGCTTGAATAAGGCAGGATAAAAATCCCCCTTCAGCATACTGGTGGTGAAAACCTGGATTGAAGGGTGCATTTTCAGTCCTGTTCTCCAGCTCCAGGGCTTTACCATGGACTGCAGAGCCTTGCCTTTGTACCTTTGTGTCCCAGTGCTCTGAGCAGTCTCCAAAAGGAAGGCACCTCCATCTTTTCCTTCAGAACACCAAGGGACATCTCACTCCTCCAAAATATAGAGCCACAGGGATTATGTCTTCTGTCTGTTTTTACTGTTTAGGTCACTTGGAGCATGAGAGCCCTCATTTCAATCTCCTCTTCCTGAAGAGATTGATGTCGGTGTACCCATGGTCATTAAACAGCCACCAACTTACAGGCTGGTGCTGGTGAGAACGTTTTCTTCAATATTCTGTCTGCAATCTGGACAATGCTGTTTGTCACTGCAGCAGAAAAGGAACCATAAGGTGTGATGCAGATTGGAGGAAAGTATGAAGCTCTTTGGAGAATATTACTTAGTATCATTTCTAGTGGGTCAAGGAAGTTCAGAACCTGACACTGCTACGTGACTCATATATGGTCCCAATTTAATCAAACTATTAACAAAGCTTAAGGTTAAATGAAAATGTGCACATTTGCAGGATTTAGACTGCAAACACTAGGGACATTAATATTAAGCTTAAGATCTGAAATAGCCAAAGTTTGTGGTTTTTGTTAGCTGGTAATACAGTGATTTTACCATTTGCCCTTATGTGAACATCTCTTGCCTGAACACCTTGCCTCACCATTTAACTAGGAAAAGTCAGCCTTGAATATTAAATATTATCCAGTATTGTATTTACAGATGTGGACATCACAAGCCATCCCTACAGGAGACACTTTGTCATTAGGAGCATCACTGTTCCTTCTGAAGGATGAAATTTATACACAACAGGTACAAAATGTTATTAGAACCATTCATCACAGAGCCTTGCCAGTAAACTGGTGAGGAAGATGTGTGCTTTCTGTCATCTTGCTGCTTAAGATGCACATACCAGAATACCAGTTTTAACGCCTTTAGCAAAATTTGATCAGTCCTATCTCAGAGAAAAAAGGATTAAAAAAACCCTTTTCAACTCTGCTTATCTGTCCAACCTGTATAGAAAGAAGATAACAATGCTGAAAAAGAAATCATTTCACTTTAGCCTTGGCAGTTCTGTAATGAATGATATCAAGACCCGCAGACATTGCCAGACTTTTGACTGTGAAGGTGATGATTCAATACAAAGGAAATAGTAAAACTTCTGAATCTAGTCTTAAGGATACATGTACACAAATCAATACAATAGTATCTGTATTATGCTTATTCTAAATATTGCAATTTAATTACTGATAAAAACATTGTATCAGACACTAAACTAGAAAGGTTGTTCTAGCAAGATGGAGGTAGAAAATTCTCCAAATCTGAGATTTCTTCTGACGACCATGCGCTGATTTTTCTTATTGTGCCATTCTGTTTTACAGGACTTCTTTAAATTAGTCCAGTGTTTATTCAGATGCATTTTGAATGCTAAAAGTTGAAAAATATTTCCATATACAAAAGGAGGTATTTCTGATAAACCAAGTCCCAGAAATGGTCACCAAGACTGAGCTACTCATAGAGACCTTGTTTATCCCTGTGAGCTCAGGTTTCAAAGTAGTTCATGTGATATTAATGTGAACTATATCCTTTCTTTGCCAGAACTTTTTGAAGATCAAGGGGTGAAGAAACTTTTTCATTATCATTATTCAATAGTGGCCTCAGCAGGCTCTATTTGTTTAATTGTTAAATGAAATAAGGATTATAATGGAATCAGAAGACCCTTCTATGACAATATTTAACTCTGAGAACTTGCTGCCATGTGCACATATTAGTATTTTCATAAAATCCTATTAAATATCAGAGTTCTACAGCTAAGCTAACATTACCCATTGAACTTTTCTAACTCAAATAGTGTGGCAGTAGAAACATGCCAAGAAACAGGATATGTTTAAACCCTTAACCAGTGACTAAATCACTAGTGTTTAAAGAAGCCAAATACCAGATTATTGCTAATACACTAAATACTTTTTATTCCAAACATGAAAAACTTTAATTAGCAATTATCTTGTTTAAATGTTGCTTTTCTGACACCTCTGCTTGAAATATGTTTTTTCATTATTATAAGCATCTCTGCAATTCCAGTGATAATTTAAATTGCTTGACTTGATTGTTCAGGTCACAGTCTAGCACATACTTGTTTGTAATACTTGTTTATAATTAAGTATACATGCTTAAGCAGTCCCATTACAGTCAGAATCTGATTCATAATTAATCCAAAGCAAAATTTATCTATAAATAATGCATTATTGTATAAAACATCTGTAAAGTGCAGGTGTCTTATATGCACATAAAAAGTGCAGACAGTACAATGTGCGCTAAAGGTGGCAAAAAGAGGTAGAAAAACATAAATTGACAGATTTGTCTACTGCAGAGCATTTATTAACATTCTGTACATGAAAATAATATTTTTTTTGCAATTTTAGAAAGTTCTAAAATTGCAAACTAACAGTGACTCCTATACTAACAGTGACTATAGGAGTCAGCTGGGAGTTGGGCTTTAATGATCCTTGTTGGCCCTTTCCAACTTAGGATATGCTGTGATTCTTAAGTCTAAGTATGTGGATTTTTTTTTAATCAAGCAGCTCAACCATTTTAGCCTATTAAATACAGCTTAAGGAATGTTTGCTCTCTATCCTACCTATAATGCCTTTTAGTTTGGCTACCAGCCTACTCAATGTGATGGCTCAGAATTAACAAGAGCTTAGCAGTAAATCTACTATTCCCCTACAGACTCTTGAATCCAGGAGGAGTGCTTTTCTATATCAAGATAATTCAACAGTTCTTCTCTAAACTGTCTAAGGCTGTCATGCTGCAGTGGTTAGTTGGTTGCAGCATAGCTTTAAATCACATTGCCATGAAAATGAGACTCTTTGTATATATGTTTTAAAAAAGGTCAAGGTTTCTAAAAACTGAGAGTATTCCCTTCCTGACCATTAAAAGAGAAGTCTTTAAGGGAATATTAAAGAGCAGACAGGAAGGACTTTCTGTATATCAGAGGCCTCCCTTAAGGCCTCAGTTTGCAAACTAGAAATTAAGTATTTTTAAAAAGTCTTGACCCAGGCACTAAATCTGAGCAACTCTTTTGGGAATTCTGGAGTTATCGTAACAGGAAATTACAGCTTATCTTATTCTAAAATCATGTTGTTAGTTTGCCATTCTTGAAAAGGCTGAAAATCAAATCTTTGTTTGTCTTTAATATCACCATTTGGAAAACTTATTTTGTAGCAATACTATTTGAGGTATTTTTGGATAAAGTTTCAGTGGAGCAACATTTGCATTTTCTTCTACTGGGGAAGGCAGAGACCCTGGAAAAGACTTGTATAGTGCTCATTTCAGCAGAGGCACATGCATTTTGTCAGAGAGACCAGGACAACAAATCTGTTCTTGAAGTGTTTCTGGTGCATCATTCAAAAGAACATACACACACTGTTTCCCAGCTCCTGGCATTGTACTCTGCTCTCTAAGGAGAAGTTACAGTTACAAAAACCAGATGAGAGCCAAGATTCTGCAGAGGATTGGATTTCATTTTTTCCCTCCTCACGTTTGTAAATAGTGGGTATATACAGAAGTGTTTGACTTGTGAGACATAAGACATTTCATAAGTCATCCATTTTTGTCATTTGAAGTGTCTGACTCTATTTTTACAGGAGCATGCCAATAAAATAGCCCACAATGAGCTTTTATAACTTCTTCAAACCCAAACTTTTTTAAACTAACAAAAATGTTAATAGTGATCAAAAGCTTTCATTAAATTTGCACAAAGAAAAAGACATAAAACTTTTAATTTGTAATTTCAGCATTATATACTTTGTGAATTCTCATCCTAGCAGAATATTAAATGCTTTCACTCCTTTGAGAAAAACTGCTTCTTTTCCATCATAGGTGAGTAGGTAAATAAAATCAGTAGGATTTTTTTGACAGCCTGAGTTCCTTCTATAATTGTCTTCATTTTATCATGTCCATGAGGGTAAACACTGGGTCTACATGTGCTAAGTAGGAGTTGCAGTGTGTTATGTCTTCACCTTTGAGGGTTTAATGGGAGAGTTAACACATACACACTTCTGCTGATAAACAATTAACTGTGTGCTGGTGTCAGCTTGTCTTGTTAGAAATATTGCAACACAATACCACAGAAAGAGGAATATATATGTATAAAAGAGGAATTAAGTGCTTTTATTGAATGGCAGTCAAAATCCACATAATTTACTTTAGCCTAGCAAATTTTCTGAATTGCAAGAAATCACATTTTATTCTTAGCCTAGAACAGGGTTTGAGAGAGGAGTTCATTAAACTTGTTCTACTCCAAGACATAAATGCATTTCTTTTCAGTCATGTGAGAAAAATCATACAACACAAATTATTTGAAGCAGGTTTAAAAAGGTTTGGTAACAAATGGGGAACATAGTTTTTCATGCTGTTTGACATGGGTACTGGTAGACTGCAAGACAACAGCCAGTGAGATTGTATCCTGTCCTAAAGCTTGTAATGGAGTTCCTTAGTCCCATTGTTTTTTGTATTACTCACATTAGCAATTAACATCAGTTCCTGTGCCTTAAAGATGGTAGATTTGGGTATGTTGCACTAACCAGCACAGTTCTTAACAGAAGTCAATTCCACCATTTTTTTTATCCAGTATTCCAACTTCTGAAGCATAAGTCAACAGTCATATTTGTTTTCTTTATTTTTAGTTCTAAAAATGCTAAAAAAATTACAGTATTTATAGATGGTTTCATGTGCATATTCAAACCTCCTTTGTTAGAAATAGGTTTATGGTTGAAACTTCAGGTCAGAAGACCTTAACAAAATATCTATTGTACAACTCTCACAAACTGACAAAAGCCAGTAGACAGGTAGTAGACTTCTAATTTCTTTGAAACATTTATATTTTGCATAAACCAGACATGAAATTCAGGGTCCTGATCACTAATGTAACTTTTCCTATACTCTCTGAATTTTCAGAAAAATATATTTATGTGCAAGATCTCTCTGTTAATATACAGCCTTAATACAGTTAAATATACCCACTTTCTGAGTAAACAGCAGCTGAAGCAAAGGGAAAGTACCACTTTTCTTCTGCCAAAAACCAGAAGGAAATTCCCAGCTTCTGTTCTGTTCTTTGCTATGGCAACCTACTCCTGGAAGAAGAGTCACCAGGAGTGAGAATCTCTGTTGGGATAACAGTAAAACTAAGCAGTATTTGAAGACTTTCTAGTTCTCTCACATTTTGACTTCATGTATCAGGAGGCTGTGAAAACAAAGTTGCTGCAGCTGGCACTCCTCTAACTCCTTTTTGTACAGAAAAAGCCCTTCCATCCTTCCTTTTCTCATCTGACTTCCCCTTTCTGTAGGGATCTATACATTTTTCCTGAATTCATTGTACAAATTGCTTTTTCCTCCTCCGTCTAAGATAAAAAGTTGCAATGAAGTTCAATCCTCTGAGCATTCCTAAGTCATTGCTCAAGGACCAGAGAAACTCCAGAAAAGTTAGGAAAATAGTAGGGGAAGAGCATGAATGAAGATAATTTATGAAAAGGGACAGCAGAGAAGGACAATAGGACATAATAGTAAAAACATTAACCTTTACTTATAAGAAGTTTCAGGATTACTGTTATCATATTCCATAGCACTAATATAGACACAGGAAAAAAGAAAAGAGTGAACACTGAGTGAAAGAGCAAGTCAAAATTAGAGAGGGAGATAAAGCCAAGGAACCATGGTATCAGAAAGAGAATAACTGTTAGTCATTAGCATTGAAAAACAAATTTGAAGACAGAAGAAGACAGAAGGAAATTAAATAAGATTGATAAGATGGAAGAAAAAATATATTATTGCAAAGAAAGTCTTAAAATATAATATTAAAATAAAATTCAAATAACTTAACTTAGCTGCCAAGGGTTATGACTGTACAGGGGAAGAGGGAAACCAGACTGATCACATGGAATGATTATGAATGCAAGAGCTCCTCACATTGAGATGCAACGGGGAAGCAACTAACACAAGCTGAAGAAGGGATTTTCTCTTGCAGATTACATTGCCAACACTGATATGTTCCATGTGTGTTCTGTCCAGCAGAAGCAGTTGAGGCCTAAATGCATGCTTGACTACTTGACATTGCTCATTTCAGTACTTAATAAACTCACTTTCTGTGGAAAGAGATGCTGCGTTTTTGCTCTATTTAAAATTCTTTCTTTTTCCCCCTTCAGTTCCTAAGTTCTTCCTAAGCAAGAAACAAGACATTGATTTGACTGTTGATGAAGAATAAGATCAAATTACTGACTTTAATCTTTTTTAAATTAATTGTATTTGTACCTGTGTTACAGAGAAGCCTAAAAGCCCCAGTCAACATCGGCTTGCTGCTTGCCGCTGCTGTTGACACCATATAAATGTATGGATGCAGTTCAGAGCTGGCACGTAGCCATCCAGTTTGGAACACAAACAGTGTGATCTTGCATCTCCTCCCAAAAGACCATACAGACATTCTCTGGGGGATTTAGAAATCAGGACCTCCAAAATTTCTGGCCATCTTCCTGAGTACTAGGTCATCTTTCTCTAGAAAAATGTTTTATGCATCCTATGTGTGTAGCTAGTAGGAATTTAGGATAAAGAACAGTGAAGAACTGAGGCACCGTGTATACCAAAAGGATTCACCAGTGTATACCCACTGATTTCCACCAGTCTGCATCTTTATTTTTTCATTTGTTTAAATTATTTGAAGGCACCTCATGCACTTAAATCTTATTTGAAGTCTCAACTAAAAGGCGCTATAATAAGGGTGCAAATGGTGATGGTGTCAAAGAAAGGAAAATTATCTTGATTAATCTTTGTTAAGTACAGCATTTTAACATAAGATAGGCAATGAAATTCAGACACTGAATTACTTAAGTAATAAGTTACTTCCTATCTTTTAAAGCCCACAGAGGTACCCTGGGCATGTAGAAGTGCAGGTATGTTTAACCCAACTCTTCAAAACTATGTTCAGCTGTTTTTCTCACCAGTTATCTCAGAACTCTCAATTCTGCTGATTTCAGTAATTTCTTCTGACTGAAGAGGCACCACCTAAATTCCTTAAATATTGTTTGTCTGGAAGAAAAAAAAAAACAATTTCTTTGACTTATTTTTTTTTCCTGCAGCCTAGCTTCTTAAATTATTAATAATGCTTTGTTTCACATTGTTTATCAGCAGGATTTCTGGATTATGACTATGCGCTAGCAGACACACACACACACATACACACACATGTTCACAACTATTTTCTTTCTTTTCACATTCTGAGTATTCTTGGCTTTCCCAATAAAATACAAAGCTATGCTCTTGGGGAAAAAATAGGTGAAGTTACATGAAGCAGATGAAATAGATGTTTCCAGCAAGACAAACTATGTGAAAGAAGCAGATGAAGCTAAAGAACAATGTACTGCACTGTTCCCCAATACCAAGTATGGAAACCACCTCACGAATTCTGGTTGTAAATGTAAACATGAGTTGTCCAAGGAAAAGAGAAAAATTGGCCAGAAAAACAGTAGGTACTTTAAATAGGTACTTTATTTGAACTTCTGAGTTTTGAAATCAGCTTAAGATTTTTGATATGTGAATGACTTATAAATCCAGTGGGAGTCCGAAATTTATTCAGTGGAAGAAAAATCTTTACCCTAAGGCATTACAATTGTTTCACTGTATGTGAACTAGTTTTCCTGAAATTCTCTAGTATATTTTTTAATTTAGATAGGGCTAGTGTAAGATATACAGATATACCCCATAGTAATTCTTTCTTTTCCTTGTAGCTGAAGTCTGACCTTTCAGTTCCTTAGCAGAAATTTCCTTGAAATACCTGGCAGGCAAAGCAAAACATCCATCTTGATTGTACATTTTGAAACAACAGTTTGACCATGACCAATCCACCAAGTATTAAAATATTTCATTCTGCATACAGAGCTGCTTTCCTTTCAAATGCAGACTATAATTAGCTAAAGGCTCCCCTCTGCTCTCCTGAGTATAAAAAGTCATGCTAGCTGTGTGTGGAAGTACATATAGTCATGCATAGCTGGTATACTCATTTCTTGGTTCTCACACTGGTAAAAAGCTGTTATTATACAAACAGGACAGTTATCCCCAGAGAGGCAAAAAGTGCTGGGCAGCAGCTTGACATTACATATTTTACATTTTGTAAGCAGTGGCTTAATTAAAACTACCAAGATTATCTGAATATCTGTATTTTGCTTTGAAAATAAGAAGAATTACATACAGGACATTTTTTTTTCTTGTACAAAGGCAGTAGTTGAGAAATTTGCCACACTCTCAATTATTAATGTGAGCATGAAGTTAGGCTGGCCACACCAACTGAGAGTATGACCTGCAAAACCACAGCTACATTAGCTACCCTGGAGGGAATTCTATTTCATTCACAGTGACATGCTTGGGCTTACCTTATATTCACTTTCATCAAGGAAGAGACAATCACTGATATTTAGATTTTTTAATTTTTTAATGGGGTTAAGAGCAATCCTCTACAATGAACCTTCGTGGACAGCAGTTCGTGAGCTTCGGACTCTCCAGGGAGATAAGGATCCAGAGGGAATGTACTCCATCCTCAGGCAAGCTGGTTTTGGAGCTCCATTGCTGGAACTGCAGAATCAGTAATGTACAAATTAGTCCCCCACTACTGATGTAAATAATGATGCAAAATTATTTCCAGAGAACCCCATAACTCTGAGTCATTGATAAGATAGTCACTATCTCTGTCACAGTCCCTTTGCTTTTCAGGCCTATTCCATGTTTCAAATACCGGATCATATTTCCTACTATTACTGCCTTTAAATAGCAATAATCCTGTCTGCAATAATGCCAATCATTAATGATAAACTACATTCCTTAAATAAATGAACAGCTAAGTTATCATGTGATACTGCCCTTTTTTGTTTTGCTTCGCCTTTCTGGGACTCTGCAGACTACAGCCTTTTGCAACAGGTCTTCTCAGGACCTTGTCTTACAAAAGACAAAACGTTCTGGCCCTAATCCAGGAAAGCACTTAGATACATATTGACATTTAAGTAGATGAGTGGCCTTAGTGAGGTCAATTGGACTGCTTACTTGTGTAAAGCTAAACCTGTCCTGAAATATTTTGTTCGATGGACACACACTATTCAACACTTTGAATGATTGAACCCTTTGCGAGATCATATGCAATTACTATTATTATACAAATATTTTATGTGATAATAATTGCCTTCCAGATTATTTGAAATATGCGATTTTATGTTCAGTGAATAATTAATGTCTCAAATTTTAATCCAACCCCATGTAAAAGGTACACAATGACTTCCAGTAAATGTAAGGTGTTTCTAATTTGATTTGTTTTCTAATTGATGTTGTGTTTCCATGCAGTGTTTTTGTCTGTTGAGATTGCAAGGATAGGTCATACCAGGGTCTGAGTGTGACCCCAAACCTGCCCCACAGAGCATGGCTAAGTCTCTGTCACCCCTCATTTGCTCTCTGGTAAACACCTGCAGCAGTGGGTTTTGTAAAACAGGGCAAATGACCAGACCACAAACTTGCTAGCACTTTTGAAGGAAAAATAACCTCAAAATATCTATGTTGCCTCTCTAGTCATAAACTAGTATTGCAGCATGGAAGATGAATGCTGCTTTTTGCCCTAAAATCCAGCAGGTCCATTTTTTAATGATGTAAGATGTAACTCAGACTTTGTTTTTATTTTTCCTCTGTAGAGACTGAATGGCTGTCTGCCCTCATTACTGACGTGTATTTCTTAAGTAGCGTCATTAGAGAAATTCATAAAATATGGGATTTTGTCATCACTTACAGGTTCTTTCTTGGAGATACAAAGCAAGGAAAAGAAAGAGCATACAGCTTTTATAATGTTTCACAGGAAAGTTCAGCTCTGTGTGGTGCTTTCAGACCTCTCCAAATTAGGGAGGGGTCTGTAAATGGTTTCTGCTGGGACATACTGAGAGCAAGGCTTTGAGATCTCAGTGAACCACTCTGCTAGGAGAAAATAAATTTTTTAAAAGGGGCATGATCACAGAGTCACAACAACAGGGTTTATCTTGTTTCCTCCAGACAACTGTCAAACAACTTAGATTAATTTTAGAAAAAATTCCAAGGCTTTCTATTAGAGCTAAATTTCTTCTTGCTCCTGATATGTATGCAATACCTATATAAGTAAACAGGAAATAATTATTGGTGAGATCCTAATTAGAATTTTCTACTGCTTGTCTGCTTGTATTTTTATGATCTTCAAATGGTTCTAGAAGAGGAAATGTGAAAAACTAACACAACAATATGAAGGGTATCTTCTTTATGCTTTCATCATACTGTCCATGAGCTCTCTGCCTCCAGCAGAATGCCACAGAAGGTTATAATGGAGAAGTTAATCTCTGACCTTAATTTTTCCAGTAGCTAGTAATCAGTGTAGTGATCAACATCTAGAGTGTGCACCTCCTCTTTCTCAGAATTCTGATGTTCACATGAAGTAAAGCATTACTCCACAGGTAAAGCCAATGAGGTTTACAAAGCTTCTGAGTTTAACTAGCTGCCAGAAAAAAAATAAAATTTACGTTCAGTTCTATTCAAATGAACAGCTTGAAATTTGAAGACTATCTCCAATCACACTTGGGCCACATAACCCTTTTCACTTCTCAAAACTCTGTTGTAAATCTTGCAGCAATAAAGGGCCCTGCAGCACTTCCTGCTCGCCCTACGGCGAGGAAGGGCCACGCAAAGACCGTCTGCCCTGCCACTGGTCATGAGCAGGAAGCCAGGGAGGCATCAAAGAACAACACAATAACGCAGACTCTTGAAACCCTCACCAGCCCTTTGTCTGAGCTTGGCCAAAGGTTAAACTGGCTCCTGTGAGCTCATCTCTTCTGCCTTGATTTTATGCTGACTTTCTATTGCTTGTAAAACAGGAAGCAAGGGCCAGACTGAACTCCAGTGAAGATATTTTCTGGGTGTGTTTTGTGATTATTTGTTTGACTCAGCAAATCGACTGTCTGTTAGTTGTTTGTATTATGATACCTAGGAGCTGCCTAATTCAGAAACTGTCAGAGCATTCTGGCTTTGAAAATATGTCCATGATCATTCACAGTTCATAAGAATATCAGTTCAAAACAGTTCTGCATGTTTGTTTTGTTACAACACTATCACTGTGCTATTCTAAGGAGAACACACCTTCAAAAAGTATTCAAGAATGCATGTGAAGGAAAAAGGAACACTTCTCCTTCTGAAGTACACAAATTGTAAACATGGCTTGAAAAAATAAGCTTGGCCGTTAAATTCCAGTGCAAGAAAATGTCCTGCTGGGCTTTTTGAAGTCAAAAAAATTTACAAAACCCTATGAGAACCTTGACCCAAACTCCTCTTCAAATCTACCTGGAACAAATACCAGTTTTATAAATCTTCTTCTCAAGTGTGTGCAGTTGAGCTTTCTCTTTCTCTTTTTCTATCAGTGTTTCCAAAGTGCCTCCCTCTCACTGGTTACCAGGCAACAGAACAATATTGCTCTGCATGCACAGCCAGCAATAAATGACATTATACTGTATTTTTGCAGAGTTTCTCAAAGAAAATAAAGATGTCCTGAAATACTATCTTGTGAGATAAATAGCTACTGCCCAGAAGTCATTTAAATACTTAAAATGCTGGGGTTTTTCTTCATAGAAGGCACAGATTGAAAAAAAACAAACCACTTCTCTAATAGAGGAGCTCCCATCCAAAATGAATTTATAATGCTAAAATAGACCACACTCTAAAAGAAAGCTGCTTCAGCTGACATTTCAAACAATTAACAGCCTTTTAGGTTCTACAGCCACTTGCATAAACCTTTATCTTACAATCAAGGCAAGACTAATGAAGCAGCAAGAGACATCAAGTTAAAGTACTTTCAGTGTCCTAAACACTAAAATGCTCCCTGTATGACAAAGCTCTTTTTTCCTGTTTTTTTGATGGTTTGATGTCAATAAAACTCAAGAAAGTTTGGCACTTTTTCCAAAAAATCTTTGGTTTTGATAGCAGTTATTAAAGATGGGCCCAGATCAAATCAAACCCCGCACTTTCTCTTAACCTAAATAATCACTAAGAGGGAGGGATGGTTTGCAGCCCTTCATCTGCAATCAAAATGCATTTAAGAAAGGTCTGACTTTAGATCCTGACCAAAGTAACTTTAGATTGGTTTATGTAGTTTTGATTCAGTTTCAAATTTCACATTGTAGGTCAAATTCAGCTTTGTGTAGCACTAAGATTAGAAACTGAGGGCTTCTGCAGTTTTTTCACTCCCAAACAAGGTGGAAATCTTTAATTATAAACAAATATCCCATGTAATCCTACCAGAACATGAAATGTTAATCTCTAATTCTTAAATACAAAGGTATGCACTGGAACCAGAGAATAGCCCCAAAATATATTTGTGTAATATACAAAATATATTTGTGTACTACACAAATATATTTTACAACAATATCAAGACTGAAATCTCAGAATACTCATCGGCCTATTTCTTTCATTCTGCAGTGGTCAAATTACATCATTTTCTAGGACAGTTTTTATTTAAATTTATATGGAAAACTTTCGTTTTTTTACACTTCTGTTAGACTGAGTTTTGTTTGCTTGACTTAGAAGTTAAATTGTAAGTGATTAATGTTTTTAGACTAGATAAAAATCTATTCCCAGAATGATTTGACACATGACCTTCAGGACAGACAGAGCACTGGGATATATATGACACCTGAAAAATAGTTCCATTCCCTGCTGTTGTTGATTTAGTAGTGGTATAGAGTTACTTGCTGGATAACAGCAGAAAGATTTGTGGTTTGCTTTCTTGGATCTGGGAAAACGCAGTACAGCAAAATGATGCATTCTCAGCTTGTCTAGATAACATAAATAGCATTGCTCTATGCATACATTTGACTCTTTATTTACTCTGAAAGCCAGCAGAGATGAGCATCGAGTCTGTACTATAAACACCTCAGTTCTGTTTCTAGCTCCTGCAGGAGGAACCAAATGCAAACATAGGATTAACTTATTTACAGGATGGCTGGAGTGTTAGCTGGCAATTGCCTGTAGTGGGAATATTATGCCTTGGTCAAAAGAAAGACTCCAGTCTACACTGAAGTATAAATAGCAATCACAAGAACTAACACCTCAAGGCATGACCTGGCTCGTAGTTTACTGACATTTCTTGTTTTCCAGTCCTTCCC
>NW_005054333.1:1438013-1443148 GCF_000277835.1 Geospiza fortis
TCTTATTTTACAGTTCATAAAATCCTGTACACTCAAGAGTACTTGGTGAGACTTCTATAAAGTCCCCAAGCAGTAGGCAACAGCATGTTTTCACTGCAGAAGAAAGCAAACAGTTATATCAGTTGGGATGAGAAATGAGTGATAACATGACATGTCTAGAGAAATCAGTTAGATCCCTCATGTGTTCATTCTAACAGTTGACTTTATTAATAGAATTTTTTTGATAAAAATATTCTAGTCACACAGCAAAAGGGAGATGGTGGCCTCTGCACTCTTCTGAAGCCAATTTAATTTTTCATCTTATCAAAATTATATTTGAGTAGTCCTACTACACAATAGGGAAGAAAAATACTTAAAAGTGAGTATTTATTTTTTATACCTTGTCAATGATGAGAGACAATATTTGCATATTGAGTCCCTTTCCACATATAAAGGCACACAACTTGCAATCCAATTATTTTAAGCTGAGCTAAATGAAAAACTAGACTCCTATCTCCTAAAAACCAGTCAATAGCCACTGTAAGGATCAATAATCTAAAAATCTATTGATTGCTCATGTAACAACCTGTACTTTCCATTACACACTAAATACTATTGTAGATCAATGTTTGCCAGATGTCCATTTATAAACGAAACACTCTGGCTATGGTGTCTGTCCTTAACCTTGCAAAAAGAGCTGGTCCTTACATTTAATTTTAACATCTTCTGGTGTGCTGCAGTATTCCACCAACAGCATCTCCCAGAAGCCTCATTATCTTCCTTTTCCAAACTTAGTGGGAGAGTTGCTTTCCATGGCTTTTATTACTCTGGTGGTAACATTGTACAAATCAGTCTTCCTCATTTTGACAGTAGAGTTATGTATATTTGGAAAAGGCTAAGAGGAAAATGCCTGATCTAGTAATGAGGGGGAATTCCTTATCTTTGGAGATAGCTGACTATCAAGACTAACACATTGGACAAGCAAGCAAAATTCTCATTTGCACCTGTTTTATTAATAGATCTCCTAAAAACAATCACCCTTTTTTTTTTCCTAATGAAAGGCTGAACAATAGAAAAAAACAGCTGTTAGAATCCCACTGCTACTCCCCCAAACTGCTTTGAGGCACTGAATTTGCTGAAATGTTCCCACCTCTTAGTTGTGGGTGGCATGGGCACAGGGCACTGAGAGCTGCAGCACTGACTAAGGCTCCAGTGGTGGGGCAGAGGGGCAGTGGTGGCACTGCCAACCAGATTTCTCTCCTGAGTCCTGCAATGAGAACTCAGAAAGCACTGGGGCACTTTGCATCTGAAAGAGGTGCTGGATTTTGTGTTGTCAGGGAAGGAGAGAAGGTTTAAATAGGTAATTTTTAGAGACTGTCAAAACTGAAAAGTGTAAACATTGTTAACATCTCTTTAAAATTCTGGCAGGGACTGAAAGCCACCTGGATGTGTGCCATCCCCCAGTTGCAAAACCGTTTAGCAAACCATATGCTGCCCTAGAAGACAGGTCCTAGACAGATCTTTGCTGATGGCTTTGGGAGCAGCAGCCAGTAGCCATTGCCCAATCCATGCAGCACCACTGCATTTCCTCTTTCTGCAACAGCCTTTGCAGGATGGGTCCTAGAGACAGCAGGCACTGCTGGGGGAAGTATGCATGCATCTCTTTTCAGCCTTGTACAGTGCCCCTTTCCATTTGCGTTCATGTAGAAGGGATTCAAACATCCTTCTGATTTACCTCTACTAAATAGAGCCTAAATCTCCTTTGGATTTGATTTTGCACTCTATGGTTCTCAATAAAATAGTTCCCCTTTATCAATATCATTCTGCAGTAGTTTTATGGGTGTCTGTAGTTCTTCATCAGTGAGAATGGATGTAAGTGATTTCAGGCAGACATTATGATTTTTCACAAGTTTTCTATTGCTTAGAAAAAAAATCTGATTTAATAACTGCAGTGTAGATGTTTTCAACATGCTGTCAATTGCTGATTGCTATGCAATAAGACTCTGAAAATTAAAAAGTCAATTGCTTTCATTTTACTGTCTTGTCTGAGCAGTCCTGGTGAATTTGTCTGTACACCAGTGTATCTGAAGCAGAATTTGGCCCAGTGATGCAAGATGTCATTAGCATTTCAAAATAGGCAATGTTTTGCAACGTGACAAATAGCCTATAACTCACATAAATTACATACACTTGCACAGACCTGTTTGGTCACACAAAAGACTCATTTTTTTCCCTCAGTTCCAAGCGGCTAAGTCTGGATGCCTTATCCTCAATCCTGCATGCCTACCATCTCAACATTAATTAATAGTATGCTTCTCAACCCTGTATCTTCTCAGTCTTATAAATTATTCTGACCCTTTCAGCCTGACATTAATTACAGTGCCTCACAATTCACACTGACACACTTTATCTTGGGCTCAAGCTGTCTTTTAGGGTGATAGTTCCAGCCATACATACCAGACCAGTTCATACTGGTCTCTCCCAGCTTTAGTACCTGTAGCCTATCAGCTTCATCATGCTGTCTTGTCCACTGCCCATCACTGCTCCTTCTGCACTTACCTAGGTTCTCCACTGATTTTTCAGGTTCTGTGAGAAAACTTCAGACATCATTCACCCCATCCACAGCCCTGAACACAAGGCAAAAGGATGAATAGGGTATTTTAGCATTTTAGGGGCATAGAGAAAGCTTAAAAACATTGAGAGGTCTTGTTATAGATTAATGTCGTTTCCTAGTGGATTAATACAGAAGTAGGTTTGAGCACTGTACTCATACAAAGATTGATATATTTTTTTTTGGCTGCTGGCTATAATCTAGATTTCTGCTATATTGGGGAAAATGCAAAGTTTCTAAAAGGGACTAATTTAGACATCCTGGGCAGGCTTGCCTAGTCGGGTAAAAGAGCAACAGTGTGGTCAGGTCCTGTGGGAAATTTCCAGCCCGATGGCTCTGCAGCATCTGTATTTTGGCAGTTTCACCAAACGCTCCCGGGAGCACACAGCTGCCAGCTGGAGGCTGGCACAGCCCGCGGGGATGATTTCTGCCAGCAAACGCCCTGGAGGCCCCGCTGCTTTCCCCAAAGGCTTCTCCTCAGCTATGGGATGCTCGTGCCGAGCAGAGAAGCCACAGCACCGGAGGCAAAACAGCAAAACAGCAGGGGGACAGAGAGAGGTCTCGGGAAGGCTGCAGCATCAGGAGGGCTGCCGAGCATTGCACTGCGAGAAAGGAGATGATGAGGTGAAGGCAAGGAAAATACCCAACCTCCTTCTGGCTGAGTACAGTGTCCTTCCTCTGTTCACCCCATCCCTCTTTTAGGATTTTTAGGAAGAAGTAAACCTCTGCCACCCTCTCAAAACCTGCCTCTCCATGGTGAGCACACTCCCAGGAGCCCCCCAGCATGCCTGGAGCTCTGGTTGTGCGTTTCAGGCACAGCCACTGTAAGGTTGTCCCAGCCACAGCCAGACCACTCCAAGGATAGCGAAGCCCATCCTGCTGTCTCAGGAGATGTTTCTGTTGCCTGCAGCTGCAGCAAAAGGCTTTAAGTGGATGTGTTACATCTGTTAGGGAGCCTGGCACCATGCACTGCCACACTGTAGCGAGCAGCAGGACCGGAGGTAGAGAAATGGAGCAATATACTCTATACAAGAGCTGTTTTCCCCTAAATGTCACAACTGCTGGCCTCCTTGTGACAAGAAAAGAAGCAGAGAGTGGAACAGCACAGCAGACACAGAAAGAATCCAGGCTTGAGTATAAAAACAAGGGAAGGATTATTTCCAGTCAGAGAGCAAAATCACAGCTTAGCAGAAGGCTCTTGCAAGGGACAGAGTCCCTTTGGGAAGGAAGCCTGCTCAGAATTTGCATTCTAGTCAGGAAATCTAATATGATTTTTACAAGATCTTGCCAGATCTTTCTCTTACTCTAGCAGGTTATTATTCTCCCTCTCAGCTTTAAAATCAGAAACCTAACCTCCAGCAGTGAGTCCCAAACCTTTTTAAAAATAACATATTTAAACTCTTCTTTATTTGATTATAAGACCATGAAAATTTCCAGGTGCATTTTCTGAAATCATGCTGCCAAGAACCTGAGAATCTTTGCTGTCACAGTCAGCAAATGCCATCACTCAGGACATCTGTATTTCATGGAAAACTACCAGCATCCCAATTCAAACAGAAATGGCTTGGAGAAGCCTGAGCAGACCAGCAAGAACGTGATGCAGAAGGCTGTAGAAATCATCAACGTGTTTTACTAATTAGATAGAATTAGTTGAGTTTTAGTAAAGATATGTGAACATTTACTGTCATGTACTCTGCTGACGTTAACATGATGTTAAATTACAGCTACATACGAATAAAAGCTTTTTCAATGAGTAATGAAACCAATTTTTTCCTAGTGAACTTTTGAACCTCTATTATTTCAAAACGTATTAACATTTCTGGTAAAGGAGGAGAGAGAGATTTATTTCTGATGGTTTGGAAATTCTTGCTTTGTGAGGCATTCTGAGGACAAAACAGTCATGAGAAACCTACCCCCTATCTGCCCAAGCAGTTTGTGTTCCAAAGCCAACCAGGAAACCATCCCAGCCAGTATTCAAACAGATGCCAAGAACAAATATAATCTGTTCAAGAAAATATGTTAATAATTCTTTAATCCTCAGTGGATGTGTCCATACATAAACAGGCCAACAAACTTATGGCTGGAGATGTCACTAATAAAGACTGGAAAGAATCAAGCTATCAAAAGCTACCCTGATGGTAATCAAGTGACGCCTTGGGCTTGTGTAACTTGCTGAAGAATGTCCCTGATATCATTGGATATGGTATTAGCCAGTAATTTATAATATATTGAAATATTAAGCATAGTTTTCCCATTTGTAAAGGGAATAATGAAACTCTTCACTGGTTTCCTGGAAAAGTTACTTTAAATCTATTAATGAAAATCAGTTTTTTAACAGATAAGTACTAAGATAAATTTTCATCTTTGTTACTCTCTTTCTTGCATCCCAGTTCTCATTGATAGCTTTTTATCTTCCATGTTATCTTCTACTGACTATGTTGGTAGAGGCTGTCTGGTCTGACCACATGCATGACAAGCCAGAGAGCACAACTCAACCATCTATGCACCAGGCCCATAGAGTCTGCTTGGGTTGTGGCCAACAAAG
>NW_005054333.1:1443176-1465320 GCF_000277835.1 Geospiza fortis
TGAAATAATTCATACCACTGGAGACATAGGAGCTGTGTGACGCATTTCCTTGCCTGTGGGGTCCATCAACTGAGAGATTGTGTTTGATTTCTTTTTCTTCATTATATAATTTTAAAATATAGTAATAAATTGTAGCATAACTTTGAAATTTACCACAGGCCACAAAGAGATGTAGTTCATTTTATCAGAGTGGAGTCTCTCTGCACAGATATTGCAACAAAATACTGTACCTCACAAAATCCATAAACTGGAATTTGACTTAATACATTGGGAATATTATTTAATAGTGAATTTATTGACCACCTTTCTAAGACAAATTATGCAGAGAATTCAAATCCTATTTATTCTAGCTTTGCAAAGAGCTTAGGGACTATCTGATAAAAGATGTAAAGAACTGTATATAGTGTTGTATATTGATACTGTATTTGTTTTGGGTTTATTTTAGATAAATCTTTTTTTTCAGTGGATTCATACTTACAGATTATAGTAAAATTTCTCCTTCCCCCTCTTCTTACTGTCCTTATTTGCCTCTCCCACTCCTTCACTTATTTTTAAATACCTCCCACATTTCCTGGTCCTCATGCTCCCCCTCCCTCCCACTTCCATCTTTTCCACCTTTTTGCAGTATTTTTGTTTTCTTCATTCTTTCTTTGGACAGCCCATCCAGGATCTATGAAATAATTCCTTCTGTACTGCTCATTATTCCCTGCCTGCATACAGTATCTGAAATACCATGTCTGCCTGTATCTCTGCTCCCTTCTCAGAGCCTCTCCCTGTCCCCTGTGCCTCGGAATGCTTTCTGCACATGCTGCATACCCTGCAATCTTCTGCTATTATCCCTCCCGCTATTCATTCAAGCTCTTGAAGCCCATCCAGTTTCTGCTCTGTACTCTGGCTCTTTTTGCTGCCAGAAAATGGTTTAGTTCTCATATTTCTGGGCAAGGAAACAATCTCCATTTCCTATCTTACTTCCTAGATACTGTTTCACCATCAAATGCCTCTGTACTTTATATTCAATCCCTCTTTCTCCCCAGTCCTAGCAGATCTTAAATTTCTGTCTTGCTTTCTGCCATTTAGAAGTTCAAGTATCACAGCATTGTTTATCCTCAGTGTGTCTCTGCCTCGTTTATTTGTAACTAATCCAATGTCAAATATAGATAACCAACCTATCCCAAACTCCTCCAGGAGTCCACAGTTACTGATAGACAGTTCTTTCTAGAGAAAACATTTACAGGTCCACTTTCATTGTAGAATAAGGAATGACATTTCCTCCTACCTAGCAATCACTACCTCTCAAAGGTACACTTGAAAATCCTATTCAGTACAGTTTCATGTTCTACAGTGTTTTGAATTTAAGCCACAATAGAGATTTTAATTAGTGTGTGGGCCAGGTTAAAATCCTAAGAGAACTAGAAGCTATTTTCTCTGAATATCTTGGTTTTCCCCCATTTTCTCATTCATCTGTCAATTCTTGTTTCTGTAAATATCAAAGATCTTTTAAGTGATGAGTGGTCTTTTGGTCAGTTCTGCTTAGAAATTTGTACATAATTTTGATCATAATTTATTTCCAGTGTCCCAGGTCTCTAAACCCCAAGGTCAATCTTCTCTTTTTTCCTCCTAAGAATGCCCACTTTACACGTGACATATTTAACCTTTGGCTTAGAGGCTTAATTCTCTGCTAGATTTCTCTGAGATGACAGAAGTCATATATGGCCTAGCTCTCTGCTGCTTCTTTGAAAGAATTAATTACAGCAGTGCTTGCTTCAATTCTCCAATAAAGTAGCAGGATCCCTAGATATAGAATAAAGTTTCATATTCAAGGAAAAAAAAAAGTGAGCATTTCACTTGGGCTTACAGTTAACTCATCTAGTCTAGACTTCAAAGTGAGACTGTATTTATGAGATTCAGTAAGTCCTGAGGGCTCAGTCTGAAAGTCACTGAAAAAGTCTCTGAAAAGCAAAAAAGTGTGGGATCTTCTCTTCCTCTTGGAACAAAGTTATGATTCATGATCAGCAAGCAGGCTAAAACCAACTTTGAAAAAAAAATCAAAAAGAAAAACAGTGATTATAGAGTCCAGTCATATCATATTAAAGTTCAAGTTGTTAATTCTCAGTCAAAGTAAATTCTGCATTTTTTTCCTAACAGTTGCTGAAGGAGTCTTATTTAAACTGCCTTCATTTTGGAGAGATATTAAGCTCAGCTTCTTAGGAATATGTCTGTAAGGGTAACCAGGGAGGAACCCTCTGCTATTTTTCGGTGCTTCTAATTCAGTGCTAGGATAGACCCTGAAGATGAAACCTGCCCATCACCTGTACTTGTGACTGCCACAGCTGCTGGTTTCTCAGTCTTGCCCCCTCTAACAAGAAGAAGTTTCTTGTAGGTTACAGAAACTGGAAAACTCTTTAAACTCTGTCAGAGAATTCCTGTCCTTCAGCCCTTTTCTCTTGCTTTGATATACCAACCACCAGGAGAGGAGAGTAAGAATGTTACTAGATGGTCTCTACAGCACACAAAATGAAGCAATCCTCCCCATTGATTTGCCACTTACTCGGTCAGGGGGGCCTCTGTTTTATAGCAGAAAGTGGCTGTACAGAATTAAAGAGCGTGACCAATTATTTTCATTACTGTCTATATGGCTCATAGCAGGCTGCTGCCAGCTTGTAAATTCTAGATGTGAAACAGTAGTTTTGATTATATTTTATTATTGGAAGAACAGTCTGCTCTTCTTGGAAATAGTTCCTCCTTCCCTCTCCTCCAAGACACACATAAATGGTTTCAGGTCTTTTCAGCACAGGGATTTCAAAGTGCCCTTTCAATTAAAAACTGTTTTTACTAGCTTGCATGGTTCTCTGGTTACGGTTTGATTTTTATAGTTCTAATTTTAGGAATCTGGTAATCTGAAACTACAAGGGACGGAATACCACTGGTTGTTCCAGCAGCTGAAGATGAAGCACATTCCAGGGTTAAATGGCTCTTGGTTAATACTTGAACTAATTTCATCTATAATTATTCTCAATGCCTGAGAAATGTCTGCATAAGTGGGAAGATTTTGGTTTTGTGGTTGTTTGGCATGTCTGAAATCTTTCTCGTTCTGTTGTGTTGCATCTGTGCATCTGCTAAAAAAGATAAAATATAGCTGAAATTCAAAATATAGCTGAAATTCAAAATATAGCTGAAATTCAAAATATATGGCTGGTGCAAACTTTGAGGAGTAAAATTTGTGTGGTGTGATTCAAGAGAAAAAAGGTAGCTGGAATTCTTCCAGACGTGCCATCCTTGAGCACATTGCCATAGATATTCAAGATCAAACACTTCTCAGTTAGCAACGGCTTTAGGATGGATGTACACATATCCTGCCTCCTCCCACACTGAGCACAGGTATATGGCATTATGCCCGCTCGCTTACACAACCCCAAGAGATTAAAGAGACCCTGGAAGAGAGGAAGGAAAGTAAATGATGAAAGTGCATATGGACAATGCATCTTGAAGGTCTCTGTTTACAGAGTGGATCTATGCACAGACTGTCATGCTCACTATAAGCTACAGGCACAGACAAAAGAAGAAAAGATTTAATCCTTTTGAAACAGAACAACATGGCTTATTTGACATGCCAGGTGTGACATGATCTTTTATCCCTAGAAATGAAAAGTCTTTGAAAAAACATAAACAGGTTAATATTCTGGTTTTGATGAAAATCCGCTTTAGCATAGGTAGAAACTTTGTGTGAGGAAAAAAAAACCACATCAGTTTCGTTTGTTTTATGAAAAGTCTATACCCAGCTTTCTGTTTGCTTTAAAAAAGAACAAAATTACCCAAACAACAACAACAAAACTGCAAGGAGGAATAAGGCTGAGAAAGAACTAAGCTAAACTCAGGCTGAGGAAGGCAGAAGAGAATAATAATTTTTAAAAGTTTTGAAACTCTTCATGGGACAAATCAAAACCCACAGCTCCAAGTAAACCTCTGAGCAGTGCAAGAGAAATTACAACCCCTGCTATCAAATCCCAACCTGATCTAGTGCAGAATTTCCCTCAACTCATTTCAGTCAGTATAAATAAGCAAGATAACTGAGTCTATGATTTATATTTCTCCACCTTCCTACTGTTTGTTTTTTTATTAGGTAATTTGGGCAAGCTTTGACATAAAATGCACCAAGAGAAGAGGGCAAACAATAGTTCAGGAATGTTTTCTGGGCATATATATACACACACACATATATACTGAGCAGAGATAGAGGATGGATGACACTGAAACCGTGCCAGAAGGGATGAGATGAGGTAGGTGTGACAAGTAAAACTGGAGCCTCCCTGGCTGCCTATGAACAAGGTCTGCTGACCACGTTTTAAAGATGAATATATATCCTTACCTAGGTGAGAGGAGGAAGATCAAAACAAGACTCCCCAAAACCTGGTTCAGAAATTTAATGAAAACTTTCCCCCTCTAGGGCAGTCAGTTGTATTCACTACCAGTTGTATTCTATTTTTTTATTGTATTTTTATTGATTTTACATCATATTACATGGTATGTAGGCATTAACAGAGATCATAAGGCAGCCTAAATTTATGCTAGAGATTGTACAAATTCATCTAAGGAAACGCTTTTTGCTTCAAAGAACTTGAATCTACTGTTGGTTATAGATAATAATATTTTTAAAAAAAGGTGAGGAAGAGAAAATTATGAACAGAAGTATAACAATCACACAGCAAATGAGCAGCGAGGTCTGACTTTGATGTTGCTTGTGCTGAAATAAATCTGGAGAGGGTTGACTTCAGCCAGAAGTCCTAAACTAGTTTAGGAAAAGCCACAAATGTATTTTTCATCATAAACAGAGAAAAAGAGAAGTTTAAAAATAACACAGGGTTGAGAAATAAGATGTTGCCACTTGTTCAGGAAACGTTTGACAGCATTTATAGCATACCAATGCCCTTTCTCTGAAGTGAACCTGGATGAGCCAAGGAGGGACTTCATATAAGCAAAACCATTGGAAAACAATTAATTCGGTGGAAAAGCAGCATGTTGACAGTGCTTCAGGCTGGGATGAAAAGGGGAAAACAAATATATTAGTACAACAACATACAACAGAAATTATGATGGTGGGCCACTAAAGACAGCTCAGCAGGGTTAGTCTTCCCCATTTTCCTCCCCACACTCCCTACATGGTGCTCCCCAGCAAGCATTCCCATAGGTCTGCCTGCTACTGGAGAAACCTGAAAGATGCTGGAAGGACATACAGGAGGGTAAGCCAAGCAAGGGCCTCACATCCCCTCCTCCCTGGCAGCCAGTGCTCAGTCAGCAGCTCTTGTCCACAAGGACCTTCCCAGGAGAGGATAGGAAAAACAGAATTTCTTATAGGTGTCCCCTACAGCCAGGAACTGGGATTGTCAGTGTGAGTGACTGACTGTAGGAAAAGCTCTTCTCTGGACTAGGTTGCTATTTCTTAGGGTCGTACAGAGAACCACACAAGCCACAAAAATATTTTTCAGCTGCTAAAGGGAAAGAAGTTACTTGGTGGACTAAGTAAAGACATCAAAGAAATGTAAGGCACCTCTTTTTGTCTGAGTTTCCCTTTTGGGGTTTGGTTTTCTTCACTTTTACTATGATGACAATATCATGGGAGAAACATAGAGAGTCTTTACACAACAACCAACCAAGTGCAGACCTGATCAGCAAGATAAAGCTGAAATAATGGACTGTATGAAAAAAGTTTTTAAGTGGAATGATATTTCCACCCCCATATTGCCCGGAGATAAAATGAATACACAGCAAAATGAAAGTGAAAGGCTTTAAGACAGGTAAAAAGGGTAATTCTAAAATTTAATCATCCCTCTTGAACCAGAGGAATATTAATTCCCATTTTTGTATGCTGCTTAAGTGAGAATCAACAAATTAGGCATATTGTTTCTGTCATTTTAATTTTTTGTGCTGCAGCTAGAAGAAGAAATCAATAGACACTAAAAAGGTACATCTCCAGAGAAGGCTAATCAACCTATTATTGACTTACCTACAGTTATTTTTTGAACAGAAAATATCAAGAGAGTTTTCAATACTCTGATATCTTGATTGAACGCAGAGCCTTGGCAACATGTAGAAGAGCCATCACAGTGGCAGAAAGACAGCAGGAAACAGATTTCACTGAGCAGAGGTCAGCTAGAATACAATACTTCGCTGCTAAGGACTCTCTAGGCATTTGAAAAAAATATAGAATTTGCATTATATTTGCATTTTATTTTTCCTTTAAACATAACCAAAACAATATGCAAATTTACTTTGGAATACATAAATGCATATTTACATGTTTGTTTTCAGTAATATAAATGCTTGTCCAAAGTTAGATATTCAGTCACCTCAACGTCTTTGCATCTAAATATTTCTAGTAGGAAACTATTCATCAGTGTCTACATCCAGAGTGGACAAACCCTGAGAAGGTAAAAGTAATGCAAGAGCCCCCTCACACCGTACAAGTCCCAGGACAATGTGTTACATATCACATAACATTCTTTAGTTTTTCTGCAGGACAATGATTTCATCTGTAGTGCATCTGTTCTCTGTCTGCTGAAATAGCTCACCTCATTCACACAGAGGATATTTTCTAACACAGAGCTGGTCTCATATCTCAGTTTAAGAACAAATAGCTCTTTTCAAAACAAACATCTGGCCAAACTCTTATAATAATTGCAAATGTTATCCCGTAATTTAAAGGAAATATTTTTACTGAAAAAGATTGTTCCTATTCATATGCCAAGAAGGTTTTTTTGTTATTTTCCTGCTACTGAAGTAAATTTACATTTTGTACTCACTTATATTTCAATTAAAGAATTATTGGAACATGTAGAATTTGCTTCCTAAATTAAATAGGGTTTTTTTGCCATCAGTGTAACCTAACAGATTAAAAGCTTTAAAAACCTCAGGTCAAACTTGATTTTCTGACGCACTCAAGTTTATTGCTTGGAGAGGAACATATCTTAATACAGCATTTGAGTTTCCTTTTTCTCTACAGATCAGAACAGTAAGCTGGCTTACAGAATTAATCCTCAGAATCAGATAATTCAAGTCACTGCTTATTGATTTAATAGATGAGGGTTTTATTTGATTTTGAAAATGTTATTTGTAATTGCTAATCATGTTTTTACCTGCACCCATTAGTATTTTTATAGTGCAAAACACATTGCATGGAAGTAATTTTTAACACAATAAAGAACTGCATCATCTACCACCTATACCTCTAATCTCTCATCATGCACAGCACTGAAATTCCAAGTAATCCAGTATTTCCAACTGCATTCATAAACTGTACTGGTAAAAATTCTTTCATGGCACAGTAAGTGTAGTAGCCTAGTTATCTAGAGGAAAGCCTATTTTAAAAACCACTGAAAGTTGGAAATTGGTACCTATTCTCAGCCTGTAGACAGGCGTCAATCTTCTACAAAGATTCATGTATATCTATAGTGGAAGAGAGTGGATGCAAGAATGTGACCTTCCACTGCTGTGCAGGCTGTCACCACAGCAAAGTTGTTTTCTCTGACTCAACAGATACCTCCTGCTGTGCAAAACACAAGTTACTGAGATATTCCCCAAAGCTGTTATTTTAAGGTCTGTTCATTTTATGAAGCTTTCTGATACCCATTAATAAATAAATTTTAAAATAAGCAGGGTTTTCAAAATAATTTAAATTACAGAGGGTGTATAAGACTCTAAATCCCATTTTGCCTAGACTTTTCTTCATACAGGATCTGTTATGATGTTTTAAAGAAAGAGCAAATGAAAGAAATCTGTTTTTTCATAGTTTAAGTTCCAGTCCTCCGTGCGAAATTCAGAATAAAATGTGCTCCCAAGGGGCTCACAGAAAAGGAGTTTATAGCAAACCCCAGGGGTTTATAGGAAAACCCCTTTGCGAGGCAATTACTTATAACTTCCTTTCCCTAACAAAGCCATGCTAGCTGACAACATTAACATAATTCAGAATTTCACATCCTGGTGGATATATTAGCTGATGGTTTTTGAGTTGCTTTGAAATGCTGCCTGAGCCTACAGATGCTGCCTTGAAGCATCAACACCAGCTTTGTCAGGTGGCAATAATTCCACTGCTGCTGCATTCAAGAGTAGTTATCTCGCTGTTAAGGCTGCTCCATTCTGTGCTGGATGCCTGAGATTTTCTCATTCAAAATACTTGAATCAAAGCCCTTATATCCCTCCTTCCTCGTATTCAAATAAAGCACTATTCCTGCACAATCTGCATCCTTCAGATGTAAAAAGAAAAAATAATCATGACTAATTGACTAATTCTTATGGTAGTACAGCTTTTTCAAACACAATTTTCTACAGTAGTTATGGACAGTATCATTTTCACAAGGAAATGGGATGCACCAAGAGCTAAATCTAGTGGTTTGCTCCATCTACCCTTGTAATCACTTTAGTGGTTTGCTTCATCTTTCTGTGATTCACCTGCATTTCTGACATCAGTTTCAAAGAATATGATCGTATTTGGCTTATGAATCCAAAGGTTGAATGAATTTTAAGTACAGAAAATGCTGGTTTCACATGTTCTTTTCCTTAACTTGGCAACCCTAAATATGATTCAGAGTTTAAGTTAACAAATCATCAATAGTTTGCTTCTTATTTTGACAATCCCAGTAATCTGTAAGATTGACAATCAGGGTATTCAACATTTGTACAGCTCAATTGTACACCTCTGCAAACTACTTAAATTCATGTCCAATAAAGTGTAGCCTGTGGCAAACCAGAATGTGCTTAATTTGAAGCCAGAATTTCCTCAAAGAGTTATCGGCAATCTAAGCTGTAAATACACATTATAATTTCAGCAGAAAGCATTGTTATTCATGTAGTACTGGAGACTCAAAGAACCACCTGCCCACATAAGCTGGCAAGCAGAGGACTAGGGAAAAGCTGACCTTGTAGCCAAAAAAGTGTTTATTGCCTTGCCATGGGCCATTTATCTGGGTCACAATCCTGATCCTGTGGGTTGAGGTTGTCCCTGTGTCCCAGCAAAGATATGGCTGGTGGTGGGGACTGCAGGCTGACTGTAGCTGCCCCCCTGCCCATACTGCTGGCTCCACAAGGAGACCAGGGCCTCACTCCTGGTGCTTCAATCCCCAAGGAACAGTCTTCCCCAACAGGTGTGAAGAGTGACTGACAGGTTTGAAATGGAGAAGAGAAAATGGAAAAGAAGGTCCTGGCCCCAATATAACCCAGACAGTGCTGACAGGATGCAAAGAACAGAAGAATCCAGATGCATAAGAAGAAGAGGGGCTGATCAAATCTCACTTACCCATAGCTTTCTAATCTGGAGTAGGCAGAGGTTAATTTAATGTACCCTTGAGCTGCTGACAATCAGTTTGCAACTCAGGCGACACAGTAGGTCACTCCATCCCTGTTTTTGCTTTCAAGAGGTGCAGCAAGGTGGAACTGCTATTCATCCTTATGGAGGAGTATCTATATCAAGCTTCACAAGAGATTCCCTTGCCGACTTCCTTTTAAAACCCAGCTGGTGGGTGGGCTGAAAATCTTCCTTTAATTTTGTAGACAGACTGCAGAACAGCAGCAGTCTGCTGCTGGTATGCAACAAATGAAGTTGGATTATTTTTGCAGCCTGTCTTAACAAATCCATACCTGTTTTGCTTTAGGAGCCCAGCAATTTCCCTGCTACCGGCTTGGACTCATTTGCTCATCCCTGCTTCATGTATTTACTTTCCTGTATTTTAATGTACCACCTTATGAATCTCTGTCCTTTTACTTTCAAAATGCTGATAAAATTGCAGCCGGACTCTTTCATTGTCAAGTTGGAGCTGGGTAACAGTCTTCTAGTCATTCTATGATAATATCTTTAGGACTTCTCAAATAATTTAATCAAACTCCATATTTCATCTATGTCCAGCCAGGTTTACTCGGTTGGTTTTTCTTTGCAGGTTAACATATGCATAAAGCAGTTTGTTACATTGATATGCTATGCAGTGCTGAAGACAACATGTTTGCCACCACTGAAATTCATTCTGGAGGTGCAGTCTGCCTGTAGATGTTTACTTGTGGATGAAAATACCCCCTGTGTCCTTAGGGAGGTTTTTGGCAATAGTTTTTTGACACAAGCAGCTTATGACCAGCTCTGCCCAATGCTGACATCTCATACAGAAAAGCCAAAGGTCTTTTCCTGCCTACAGATGTCTGCCAAAGCCTGCGACCCTGCTGTGCCTACAGGCTTTCACTTTTTAGTATCGACTAGGATTCACAAGTGCTGCACTCCAGATTTCACACTTCTGGGAGATAAGGCAAACACATGCCCTCTTCACCTTTGCCTAGTCTCACCTTCAAAAATAAGGCTCAAGTTTCTCCCATTTACCCTCTGCCGATCCTGACTTTTCTTTCCAAGATAAGGCGGCTGTTGCAGCTGCATCAGGGACTGGGGCACTCAAGTCCTACTTAAAATTAACAAAGCACTTTCTATTTGCTTGGAGAATGACAGTCTGCTCGGGTTATGCTGCCCTGCTCTCCAAGAGTTCTGGGAAGGGTTATTCTCTGCTGTATCATCCAGACTGTGCATAGTTTGGAACTGCCTACAAGATTCATTTTCTTGTCTGATGGAAATGTCTCTCCCTGTGGCATCCCAGTCACAATCTGGGCTTTTTTAATACGATCTCTGTCCCCCATCCCTAGCTGCAAAATGGGTCTTCTGCCTTAGATCAGTCACAAGAATTGCTCTCTCTCATACTGATTTATATCCATTCATTAGTATCATTTTTTAATATGTGTTGTTCTTCTGTCCCGGAGTTCAATTAAAACTGTAGAATAAATAGAAATATATTTCACTCAGTGTGTGGTTTTTTAATTGATTTTTGCCTTTTTTTTTCTGAAACAAATTATTAAAACAACTCTTCAAGGAACATGATCTGCAGAAACACTATAGCTTTTGGTAAAAGACAAGCACCAGGATGCAAGGCTTGGCAGCCTGATAATTGACTGTGTAACCTAGGTGTAGTCAAATATTTTCTTGCCCAAAGCAGAAGGTGTTCTATAGAGCAATAGAGTTGATTTTAGACATACAACTTCAGCTTGATCTTTTGGGTGCAGCATACTTGACTAAAATCAAGATAACCTCTGAGTATATATATTGGCTGATATTATTTTGTACAAAAAACCTCAACAAACATCCCAGAAAGTCTGTAGTGAAAATCTAGTTAGTCATACATCACATTCAAAATTTTACTGTGAGAATTACGCAAGCATCATGTCTTTACTCTAGGTTACTTACCACTCTTTTTGAATGCCTTTTCTGCTATTCTCCCATTTTCTTTTGTCTCTAACCATATTTTACTGCCAAATCATGAACATTTAGTCTGTGTAAGTGCATAATAAGGACACTAAGTGTAATTAAAATCCTTCTAAGCAAAATTATTATATCTCAATTAATAGACACATACAAAAAATTGTTCCTTTGTTTTAACCTGCTGACAGTGCAACTGCTGCTTCCAGTGGTCTTTCTGTATGCATTGACTCTTCTAGTCAGCAGAATTACATCAATAAATGCATATACCTGTCATGCCCTGATTGAATAACAAAACTAAACACCTGATTATTATCCAAAACCTTCTATCTCACTTAATCTAAATTTTATTTTTCAACAGTTTGAACTTCAGATAGCTACAGTTAAAGCAAGAGACTTTTGAAATTATAGAAAATATTAAATATTGAATACTTAGGAAAAAGAATATATGTTATTTGTATGTTGCAACAGCTTCCCCAGATCAAGGTACAATTTGTTCAGTAAGTTGTAAACACTTTTAGAGGGAGTATATGAAATAGTTAAAGTAGATAGTACACTGCAAGATAAAACCATCTGATTTTACTTTTTCTAGTAATTAGCATATCGAAGACAGAAACTCAGCTGGGATTTCCATTTACTACCATCAGAGAAATCGTCATATAAATAACTGAAACAGTGTTATTTTTAAAGGATACATAAAACAATTGTTGAAAATACTGAAAAATAACTTGCAATATGAAAAAACCCATTACTATACAACAGTGAAATACAAGAAAGAACAGGCATTGTTTTCAATAAAAAGAGGAATGGGAAGTATATAGTTTCCAGAATTTACCATGTCAGGTTTACTTGCTTTCATTCCAGTTAACTCTTCTCACAGAGATTTTTCCGATTAAAAAAATCCTCATAAATAGCACAACAAATTGTATTTAAAATTAAAACAGGAACTATGGTTTATGCTTTGAGGCAAAAAAAAAAAAAAAAAAGCAGTAGCCACCAGAATGCTCTTCAGTACTTCAGTACTTCAAAAAGCACTGGTATGTAGTCAGTGCAGTCTGCTTTTCAGCGTTGATCATCTATTCACTTTGAAAACAACGATTACTTTTTTCAGACTTTTAAGCACATGGAAACACCACCTGGAGTAAAACAGAATTTATGAGCAAACCTTATGAAACCTTTGAAGTCTTTGGGCTCTCCCTTGCATTTGAAAACATCGGCGCTATGCATGCATTGCAAGTGTGTTGCCAGCTGTCAGAGACACCCGATACCCGGCATGCTACGATCTGCGCACTTTGTACACGTGGCCTGAGAGAGGGGTGAAGGAAAGCAGTGGAGAAACACAATGAGACGGGATCAAGTTTTAAGCTTTTGGCTTAGGGCAATGTGTTTACACACCAAAACTACACAATATTACTCTACAGAAGTCAGGAAAGTATGAGTAGCTTGAGCCACCTCTGCTCCTCACCTTCTAAGAGTTTATTCCCTCACAGAACAGCAGGACAAGTTGCAGCAGTCAGTCTGTCTCTAAAGGGTGCATGTGAGGAACTGATAACATAGCTCCACTGGAAAAGAAATTGCAACCCAACCACCTCATGTTCTTCTCATGTTGATATAACTACATGTTGATCAAGCCTGAACAGGGGCAGCAATTTGCCAGGGCTGAGAGTGTCCCTGCGGATATCAGAGAAAGGAATAAAACCCTCATGGGGGAAAAGACTGAAAATATATCAAAAAGCATCAAAACTGACTAAAGTCTTAATAGCTAATACATAAAATAAGCCAGTCATTTAAATGAAGGCAGATAATAGTTGAGAAATGAAACATGAAGTCTTTTTTTAATTCAGGAAGTGCTCAAAACTGATTGGGGAATTGGAGTGTGTATTTTTTATGGTTTAGTGACTGAAAATGATGATACAAATGAAACCACTGAGCAAGAAAGTTCATTTCAGGCTAACTACGGAGCTAGAAAAACTCAGGGCTCTATTATCTTATAAAAATAATAATGGCATTCATCTCCACCTGATGTAGCTCACTTTTCTGGTTAAACAGCCTTACAGATTATGAACATAGCCATAGTTTTTCAATAGGGGAGACATTATTCACAAATTTAAACATAATTGAAAAAAATCATTTTGCCAAAGACTTTTCAAAGCTTGCAAGAAGAAGAATGTCATTAATTAGAAAGAGAGAACTGCCCATCCTGCCTCCAGAGATCAATGTTTGTCACTCAAGGTATGTCCCTGTCACACTTCTGTTCACTCACCAGGGAGAAGGAATTATAGACAGGAAAACACAATTACCTTTTTTAAAAGAACTCTTTGTTCACTGTTAAACACAACTAAGTGAAAGATAGAGTGTAAAACTTCATTTTTGCTGATCCAAATAGCATTATAAAAAGGCAGCCGGAGAGAAGGTCAGGGTAAGATCTGTCTTCACCTGCACAGCCCTCATTGCCCTGTGCATGTCCCAGCTCACCGTGACAGCATAACTGCAAAAATCCCTTTCCTCCTCTGACTACATTGTGGCCACATCAATCTCCAAATGCATTTAAAGCAGACCATTCAGGTCAGTAGAAATGTTTGGTTGTCACTGAAGGGAATTTGTCTCAGAGGCAACATGCACTCCTCCAAGCGTGTGGTGCCCGGGCAGCCTCCCAGCCACCCACACACAGGCTCCAAAAAACAGAGGTGGCTGTGCTCATGCACACAGATCCCATTTCAGGTGTCCCCTGTTGTCCTTGCCATCCTAAAACATTTTTTAAGCCCTGTCTTTTTCCATTCCAAGTAACCAAAAAACAAAAAAGTGAAGACAGTGTTACTGTAACATGATGCTGAGGGCATGTGATGCGCACCATGAGGGCACGTAGGGGTTGAGATGGGACAGCAATGGAGGGCTGAGGAGAGGGCAAAGAGCCAAATTTAGTGCAGTCTCTACTGCCACCTAGGACAGTAACTGAGGTGGAGCCTCCAGGCACGCCCAAGTTTTCCCCCACAGGGAACCAACAACTTCTTCCGTCCAAAAGAGAAGCTGGGTATGAAGCAACGTGTGAGCGCTGTGCACAACTGACACAGACCCAGGAATGAAGCAGAAAACTACAGCAGATACACACTACGGTAGCCCCCCCCACAAATCCACAGTGCAGGGACAAGCTTGGAATCATCCTATCCCATCTGTCATCTAGCAGAAGTAAACAGTAAACTAACTGGAAGAACTCAAACCAAAGCAAGATACACACGGTAAAGACAGAATTAGTTACTTGTGCAAAATTATATATTCATTGTTACTGTATCTGGTTTGACATTATTGAGCTCCTTCTAAGGGTAATGTGGAGTGGTGGGCACAGGATAACAGTTTGTGACAGAATGAAGATAAACACCCACCAATGAAGCAGTCCTGGAAAACAAATACCTAACTATGTAGGTTTGCATCTGTCTTCTAAAAAATATTATTAGCTATGTATGACAATAAATAAGCTAAGAATCCCACCACAGTCTGAGAAAACTTCTAATCTATCACTATTCAAAACAAGGACGCACTGTTTTTCTCTGAAAATTCCCTCTGCTGATACGCTAATCATATTATTGCTGACACAGAGAGGTGAGAGGGTGGAGTAACCTAATACAGTGAGAGAAACATGAACCAGGGAGTATAAAACAAGGCACAGACATGCATTCTCATAAACCTCACTTCACATTCAATATAACTGCTCCATTTTACTGACAGTTTAAATCACAATGACAATGAAACTGAAGATTCCTATTGACTTTAATATAACTATCCAGCACTTTCTTAATTTCTTCCAGCAGCTTGAATATACTCAGAGTAATAAATAAAAATGTGTATTACAGTTTATGGTTGCTGAGCTGATGTAACGTTGCAGATAATGGGTTTTTTTGTAAAAATAATGCTTTTTTCCCAACCTTCAAACAAATTTTCAATTAGGTTGGATTAGTAGAGGTCAGAAAAGACAAACATTTTGTAATATCTTTCAAATATCTAATCCTTTTCCAAAACAATTCGAAGAATTGTTCAGAAGACGTCTCCTTATGTGTCTTCTAGTCTTCACTTGAGCAGTAATAGCCTCTTATCAAGGATGGAATACAACAAGATGTCCCCTATTGCCAAGATATTCCTTCCCTACAGCATTGTATAAAGCATAAAGCTCAGGAGAAAAATATTTCGGTAGTAAACTAGTTCTCTTTCAAATTAAAATGCGTTACAACTCAATTTTCTACATAATGACCCTTCTCTCCAGGAACGTTCGATGATGAACTCGCAGCTTGTTGCACATCAAGGGCACTCATACACCCCTGCTTCTGCCCAAGCATCTGCACCTGGTACCACATTGACTCCAAAAACCTCCCCCCACTAGCTCGCTTTTGGTGAAAGCAACCCATTCTGTTTTTCCCGGTGTGGCTTTAGCTAGATTGGCTGATAACCAGATGGTCTTTGTCTTGCAAACAGCGGGCCATCAATTCGGGAGCTACAAACTCTAAGCTAGGTATGGCGGTGATTGCTAAACATCCTGAGTGTCTTACTAGGATATGAGCCAGCTTTATCTGCATGTGTGAAACCACAGAGGATCGATCACTCGTTGTTTGATAAGAGAACTCAGCCTTTTGTAAAGCTCTTCTCCAAAAACAGCAGCTTTAGGAGTGCGAGTCCAATGTTAAAAAAAAAAATCCCAAACCAAGAGCCCTGTGTCTTTAAAGCTACTCCACCGTGTAATGTCAGGCCCCAAGTGCACATCCACACTACAATCTCTTTCCCATTCATCCCCTCCCCAGGAGTTTGGCTACCACTCTTCGATGTCAGCTTCCATACAGTGCAGTTGTGTTACTCGGAATCAGACTGCTTCTAAAAGTATAGTGTGAGAAAGAGCTGTAAGATATGTTATCTGGGGCCTCTGCCCTTGGCTCAGAGGCTGCACTTGAGCTCAGGCCCCTGCTGTCAGTCCTTTCCTGTGTTGCATTATGAATATGGCTGTGCCTGGCTATTTTCTTTGCTAATCCTGTGATTGCTTTCTGATTTGAATTTGCGGCTTGGCCTCAGACCTGTCTCGCCATTATGACCGCCTCTGTGTAATTTGGTACTTTGTCATGCAACAAGCAGTGAAATCAGTGAATCCTGGTCTATTATGGATCCTCATATGCTACAATTACTCTTCTCCACCCAGTCCATCCTTCACTCAGAAAGAACAGAGCTGCACTTGCTGTGTCTACAAGAAGTCACTTGTAGTAAAAGTCTGAGCTCCCAACACACATTACTTCCCCATCTCCACCACACCTCCAAATCTCTGATGGTGTGTAGTTTTCTGAGCTTCTTTCTCTGCTGAAATGAGTAAATGGAAAATCATGACAAAAGCAGATGGACCTGTGATAGAGGCCATTCAAACTCTGGACATTTACTGAAGAAATCCATTATTAGAAGAACATAACTTGTCAATGGTAAATGAGCAACAAAGTCTATAGTGTAGACTGTCAGCTTCTCAAGTAACAACCTAGATGGCATCAGCTGGTACCAACTCATGCTTGTTTTGTCAAGCAAGAAAAACTATTGGAGCAGTTGGAACATCCAGCCCTTACTACTGATGGAGAATTTATAATCAGTGTTATGACAACTCACTGGTGTGCCTCATGAGCAAAGTGTATTGATTTTGTTTCTAATTCCTCCAGAATGATACATTTATGAGTTATTTGTTTGTCTTGCAGGAAAATTCAGTCCAGCTCAAAGCATAGCAGAGATAAATTAAATTTGTTATGATTATTGTCTGTTTTGCTGTCAGGATGCCATGTAATTTCTGCTCAAAAACACAGACTAAAAAAGCACCTTTATATTACTCTTCTGAAACAGCAGCAAAGACTTACCCAACTTGTTCAAATGCTTCCATAGTAGAAGACAGTACTTCTGTGTGTTCAGAGTATTCAGGGAAGATAAAAATTAGCAAAACAAGAAGTCAAACATCACATTTTTAATCTCTTGATTTGTCTTCTATGACATATATAAAGAAAATAATACTACTTCATACTTCTCTAAGTCTTTTCAGTGTTAACTGTACAATAACAGGCAAAGGAACATGATCCAATAGAATCTGAATTCATGGCCAAAAGATGGGGTGTCACTTTTAGTGACAAGTCAGTATTTCCTCTCATGGATGAAACACTTTTTCCTTGGCTTCTATAACTCTTCTAGAAGAACCCATAATGACTGACCTCAAGAATTTGGGTAAATGTGACTACAAAACACTATCTCCAGATATTTCTACCTTGTTCAGGAAAGGTAAAGTAGCACATCATTTTAAACTCCGGTCACTTATAACTATGATTTTCACCAATGCAAAAGTGAAGCTGCACTATGTTTGTTCAGGACATTTTCGATTTCATGCTTTCAACAGTTTTACTGAGGGAACATAGTTTGGAATGAAGTTTTCATATTATGATAGAAGAATTAAGGAAGACTGAAATACATGTAATGAGCTTAGTGGTGGGGCTTGCGTAATTATAGCAGTCTATGCTGAACGTGGTCCAGTTCTAGTGGAGAAAGTATGCCACCCTGAAAGGACAATTTTATCTGAAGTGGCATTTGAAAAAATGAAATTTCAATTCTACTAAGCTGATATATTGCAATGTCCTGTAAACGTTCTCCTTGTTTCACAATTCATTAGCTAACACTGGATTTCAGGCTGCTTACTAAAACCACTAATCATTACTTCATTTTAAAACATTCGAATAGATGGCATATATTTTAAACACCAAAATGATCCAATGAGCATCATTTCAGGGCCATGAGGGCTCTGTTAATTTGAAAAACACAATGCAAATCAAGATTTTAAAGCAACTTTGCACCTTGAACACTTGCATTAAGCCTGTGTAGACACAGTTGTCTTGCAATCATCACAACTTTATTTACCCTCTCTAGATCTAACTAAGGACAACATTTTCTTTATTCCTTGTAAAAAATGGTGAAAATACCCACTAAGAAATGTTATTTATTTGATAGGAACGTTCAGAACAGACCTTTAAGTGCTGAAAATGCATCATTCCTACAGAAATTGACAGCTGACTGAGAGTATATTGCTTGGTTATCACATGAAGTCAAATTCTAACTCTGAATAATGCTTCACACAGCTGCAACTGCTCTCTGAACTACCTCACATAATTGATTAAACCTGAATCACTATTATGGGAGTGTTTCACAATGTGAAAGCATTTCTGCTTGTTCAGGGTAGCCAACAAACTTACCCCCTGTAGGAGTACAGGTCAGGGATGTCAACAGTATGAGTCAAAAATTACATTTGCAAAGAGGCAGCCAAGCACAAGATTTGTTTCCTCAGGTGGTTTATGAGATTCAGTCTTGATAAAGTGACAACCTCCAAAAAGATTGATTTGAACAGAACACATCTCCAACACCAAATCTATAAACCCACAGCCACTTTCTGAATGCAGCAGAAGTAAAACCAGCCTCACTCGTTCATAGCACGCTCTACTCAGTCCAGGGACAAGTAACTTCCCACTTCTGCTCTTCATGCAGCCTTAATTAAAGTATCCAAACAGCTTTAGGAGGGTGTGAGCGAGGGCTGCTCCAGGAGAACAGCGCAGGCTGCCTGGGCTTCCACAGCCTCGCTGCACTGGAAACTTCTCACGCACTGGGAACTTGCCGCCCTCCGGCTCTTTCCAGCGCCCACAGCCAGCCAAGGTCTTTTTTTTCTGTCTCAGGCTATCTGAAGGGCACCCTCTTCTGTCCAGCACCCAAACTGCAGCAGCACAGTGATTTCCTCTGATGTTTCTTGATTCTACGGAGGAAAATTGCAGTACTGAGGTTTTTCTGTAAGATTAGTAAATGCCATGACCCAGCCTGCTCCATTATGGATGGAAGACTGTTCTGCGTATGTTAATGAAGACAACAGATGTAAAGGAAAATGAAAATATTACAGGAAAAGTAGGAAAATTTACAAAGGGTAGGATTGATGGATAGAACTAATTTTCCAGTGGAAATACAGACAGCTGAATTATAAGGACTATAATGAATGTTATTTGAATTCTCTCATGAGCTGCCCTTGCGAACTAAATGCAAGAAGTTTACTGGGTTTTGGGCGGAGCAGGGGGAGGGGTGTGTTTCAGACTCCAAGCTTTCAATAGAGAAGTCCAGGACTAGGAATTGCTGTGTCTACTTCCAAACTAGGTTATTTTGCTTACTTTTGTCAAAATTTTAGAGAGGAATTGTCTGTCCCAGTTCACACCCATTCCCACAGGTATGTATTTATTTAATTGAAACAAACAAAATGTTTAATTTAAGTCACTTTATTTTCAGGTGATTTTTAAGTGGCTATCCTAAGGAAACAAGGCTTCTGTGGCCACCCTATATCTCCACTGACTCCTGATAATGATGGAAACCATTGGTCCATTTCAGACCAGTCTGGCAGATGGACAGAGATCTCAGATGTAGCAAATTTTCTGATAATCAGCAGCTGGATAGAGGAGCCTAATAAAAACGGGCACCTTAATTAGTGCCCACACTCAGCATGAGTCCAGAGTCTGGTTAGATCACAATCAGCCAAGCCACGTGTTATCCCATGTCCCCAGGGACTGCAAAGGAAGAGGAGAGAGAATGGAGGGGAGGTGAGAGGAGATGTGGAGGAGGAGAAGGTGCATGACCAAACGGATGTGAAATACAAATCACCAGGAAAGGAGATTCCATTAGGTCAGCTAACAGATGAACTTATTTTCTCACTCCCTTAGGCCTCATAGTGGTTTAGAGTAATGTTGTTTCGATTGACTTTGGCAGCAGGTAACTAGAAGATCAAAATGCTGTCTGTCCATCTGTTGTGTCAATTACTGTAATTTCTTCCCCTATGTGTTGTTTATATCATGTTTAGATGTTATTTAGAGATTTTTTTATCAATAAACATGGCAATAACTACCAGGGCATACAGATCTTCGACAATGTGAATGGGGGAAATAAAGCTAAAATGATGTGTTTGGTAATGCTTAGTGAATTAAGAGATGGCTCTTCTAACCATAGGGATTTTAGGAATTGCTTGAGTGCTGTATAACACCTGCTAGGAGAAAAAAATATTTGTTTTTTTATCAACTTTGGTATTTTTCAGTTTTTAGGAGAGAATAAACCTAGAGAGCATTAGTTAAATATTTTTCACTTATCAGGTCATGCCAGTTTCAAATTTTTTCTTGGAAAACAAGGTGACCTTTAACTTCATGTTACATATAGTGCACCAAGGCAGGCATGGTCATAGAAAAAGAATTTTACAGACTTTATAATTTCAAGATTTCATAACATATTTCTAGGTAATAAGAAACAAGCTGCCTGTTTTAAAAAGAGTTGCACTGACATGCAAATGCATAACCAAGCACTGACCTGACTGAATTTTTATCATACTTCATTGGTATATCCTTTGTTATTTTAGATCAGATCTAAAATATCATACTTCTTTGATGGGGTATGAAACAGGCTATATCTCTTTTGATCCTGCAGTTCTTCACTTCATTACAGACACCTAATCAAATGGTTAAATTCAGATTTCTTGGGATGATAAAGGAAAGTTCCCTATGTTTTCCACAATTACAGGAATTGTTTTCTTCAGGGTAGTAGTTAAAAATAGTTTTTCTTCAGACTAGTAGTTAAAAATAAATATTTTAAAATCATTTCAGAATCAGTAATTCTACCTTTATGGTTATAAAGAAAATGTATACAATGCGGAAATGTTCTTTCTAAATTTAAAGACTGGAATTGGTAAAAATGTGTATTACAGCTAAAGAAGTCGCAAAGATAAAGTCTCCTCGCTGCCAGAGCTTATACACACCTACCAGCCTTGGATGAACTTAAATGATGCACTAAACTGTGCGTTTAGCACCTGAGGGGTGCTAAACAAGGTGAATGTTCCTCTCTTTGTGCTTCTGCATACACGTGGTACTGAACCCAGAAACACACCAGGAGACAGACTAGGAAAATTTGGATGCCGTTTATGAACAGAATAATAAAATGGAATGAAATGTTGCAGTGCAAATGCTCGGTCATGCTGCTGGGAAGTAACAAGAAAAATCTTCACAATGAGCTCAAAATACAAAAGAAAAAAAAAAGAGACAGTCACAGGAAACTGTCAGCCACTCAAACTATGAGGTAAAATGTGCATAGCTGTGGAAAAGGCAAATATCACAAAGAATGTAAAAGAGAAGTGTTTCCGGTAAATACCTGAACACTGCCATTTTAAAAATGATTAATTCTTATTTAAAATGCTGTGTTCCCTCTGTGCACTCTTCAGGAGAGATTAATTCACATTGGACCACAACTACTTGGATGACAAAAGAGAGCGCAGAGCCTCTCTTTGAAATGTAACTGAAAGAGTGCTGTTTACCTTAGTCTGCAAAAAAAAGGGAAAATGACCATACAAAAATCAGCTGGTAAATGACATTTTGGAGAAAGAGACCAAACCTAAAGGACAGTGGTTTTTATATGAAATGTAAGATGGTATAAATGGGTTATGAGCACATTTAACCTAGCAATCAGAAAAATACTTTTAATCTTTGAAGGCTCTGAACAGCTTTTCAATGGGAGTAATGGCAACAAAAACTCAATAATTTCAAGATAAGAATAATAAATCTGCAAATCACAGGATAATATATGTGGTGTGACCTGCATTAGGCACAGACTAATGTCAGGTCTATGTACATATTGTATGGAAAATCACTCTGTGAAAAGCCAGTGTCCGCAAAGGCGACAGGAGTCCTGCAACTTTATTTGAATAAAGGGAGAGTGTCCACTGGGATGTACGCCCACGGGGATTCTTTCTCCAGGTTTTGGAGGACCCAGCAGCATCATTTTATCCTGAACTCCTGCTCACAAGCTGCCCTTTTCTTT
>NW_005054333.1:1465330-1470255 GCF_000277835.1 Geospiza fortis
TTGTCTGAGGTACTAGAAAGGTACAACTTTCCTGAACCGCCTGCCACATATTGCCTCCTTGAAGATGTCATTTTCCTCCGAAATTTGGAAATTCAGGCGATGTGGATCCTGCAATAGACTTTGTGCTGACCCATTTGACTATTACCCTAAAGTTCAGGAGTCAAACTGGTTGAGCTCTGTAACAAGCTTGTGTGGCTTGAGGTTGGTAGAGACAATTAACACCCATTTCAAAGACATTAACATCCATTTCTCCTAAAGACCTTTACTCATTAAATTGTTTGTAAAGAGATTAGCACTCATCTTGCCTATCAATACCAGCATCCTCAGAAAACCAGGAGCTGTGACTACAAGAGTGCTGTAAAAAGCTCTGAAACATATTTTGGAAATCCAGATATCACCACAATGTATTCATTATTATACTGCTGCTAATTCTAGTCGAAATCTCTGGGCAAGTCAGTCTTATGTCACAGTGATGTATTTATTTCCAAACTGAAAGACTGAGTTACCTCCAAGCTATCAAAGTTCCTATTTTTGTAACATTCCTCCTGTCTTGCATTTTAAAAATTTTCATTTACTTAGTTTCTAGACATGCCATCTTCAGTTTTAAGTATTCTTGTGAAAGGGCAATGTTTCTCTGTGATCTTGTTTTACCTCCAGAATTTTTTTTACTTCAGAAATTTTCAGAATAATTCCTCAAAGCTTTTCATAATTGTCACTATCAGTGTGGCTTAGTGGAGCCATATAGTCTCTTCTGTGTAAAAGTATGGACTATGTTTGTGAAGAATTATAAAGCAGACATTCAAAGGTTTTTCCTTTAGTGCCACTGCTCTAATTGCTCCAAGGACAACTTTATAATATCTGCAGTCGCAGCAGGCAATAGCACAGAAAGAAAAGCCATAGCAGCTTTGTTTTTCCAAACCTGCCATGTACTGTAAGCAGTGATGACTTCAGATACAGAATATCAAAAGACACACGCAGTGTGTTTCCCTTCATTAAACAAGCATTTGGTTTTAAAGAATGTATTGGCTGCCAACTACAAATATACTGTTTTCTAGATCAAAGAGTCTCTGTGAGCTACAAAATCATTGAGGGTGGTTGTCATCACAGTACTGGATACACATATTCTTTCAGGATACTTTAAACAGGTGCAGCCAAATGTATAACCACACAGCAGAAACAGACCAGCTTGGTAAGAAAAATTAAGCTGTCTGAGCTCCATGCTGCTGCCACTGGGATATTTGCAATACCTGTGCATATACACCTACGTATAAGTAGGTGATTTATGAAACCACTGCACTGCGGTGTGCAGCACAAATATATCTGCAGATTTGGAAGAAGAAAAGGGAGTAGATGGTGATGCTGAAAATGACTCATTGGATTTCAGGCAAGCAGCTGGGATGCTGACTTAGCACAACAGTTGAAGAACAGAATGGAAGTTATCCACCCTGCACCATCCCTGCAGGAGGACATGTAGTGAGGTCTGGGACTGAGGAAGAAAACAAAAGGAAAATCCAGGGGATTTTAAGGCAAGACAAAACTGCTGAGGTCTCTGTTGCCCTGTAGTTATCAACTCTCTTTGAAACAAGGCTAGAAATGGCCAATCGAGGGATAACCAGGAGTGCTGACAAGGAGATTGAGTTCAGGATTGTCAGCTGCACTTGGCAGAAGTTTCTACAATTAGCATAGAATTTACTGCTTTGCTGATGGCCTCTGTAGATGTCAGCAATGACATTTCTTTTTATTCAATATGAATGGATAAAACCACAGAAAATGGAACATTTAGAAAAAGTAAAATGCCTTCAATACAAAAAAAAGGCGTTGTACAACGCTTAAAATGCCAGAATAAGGACCATCTGTGAGGCCTTATCTCCACTTGTTGTGTGTATCCTTTTCATTGTTAATTTGTGTATCAGTCAACATCATGGCTGGTTGTTCTTTGACACTTGGCATCTGGAAGGTTTCCACTTGCAAACCTGAGGTGACCCAGCTGAGGTTTCTGAAAGGTGTAAGATTGTGTTCATAATTAGGTTACAAACTGATCCTCAAAAGCAAACTGGCTGACAGATTGATGTACACTCAGTAAAAACAGAGGGCTGAATTAACAACCAAAATATTAAAAATTGTATCACAGTCCACACACATAAGATGGCTAAAGGCAATTGCTCTGTCGCAACATAAGCAAAGCTTCATGTAATTATTTTGTGCTCAACTTTGCAATACTTTTAATGCTCTTTCAACAATATTTTCAAGCTTTATAAGCTTAAGAAAAGGAAAGATATTAAAGAATCACAAAATGGTGTTATAACATTAGGCTGAAGTACACAGCAACAGAATTTAATCTCTTTCAGGACATACCCATTAGGATGAGAAATAGATTATAGAGTTTTAGGTTATCCAGTTATGGCAAGTGCTATAGTTATACAAGTTACATTTCCTTGAACAAAGCAGAGATCAATCTTTGATTGCCCAAGCAAAAGAGAGCAACAGGTCTGTTGGGATATAGTGAATAACTATCTATTTGTGGTATGACTAACATTAGGAATTTTCAGTACTATAGGAGATTGGTAAGAATTATTTACGTTTGCAGGTGTGCTGAAGTTTGGCTATATTGTCTGATATTACCATATTTAAGCCAGATGCTACAGATTTATTCTCATACTGTATTTTAAATTTTTTATGTTTTGACAGCCATACTGGAACTCTGAACTGATGCTGAGATTTTGATCTCTTTTTTGCAAAAGACCATAGTTTTACTGTATATTTGTACAATGAAACAGTAGTGCTTTCCTGATACTACAGCAATATAAGTAAACTAACAGATACCACCAGAATAGGCAAAATACAGTAAATCTCTATTAATTTTAATCACTCACTAAAACTTAATGAATTTAATCTGTTGGATTTTCTAAGGATTATAGAAATAGGTTTTTTTTCAAGGAATTAAAAAATTATCAAGTATTGGGACTAGTAATTTTCAATGGAATTCTATTGGTATAAATTAGATGATTATCAGGCTAATAGATGAACATTTATCCTTGGTTTACTAGCATAAATGCTTACAGTATTGCAATTAGAAATTATACCTATATTTTACAAGTGAAGAGAGAAAGAGCAAGTAATTTGCCCTAGCAATCAAACAAATTCTACATCAGAAGCTCAGCTGCTGCAAAAAATATGCAAAATGCAAGCATGGAGATGTATATATATATGAACATTCTGCTCTACGTAGGAGCATATTATCTATATTCATTCAGAACATTAGAATAATTTTTAATCTTAGTTTGAATCCTTGCAGTAAACCACTACTGTAATATGAATTAAATTTCTGTTTTAATTTATGTCAAAGAAATTGCTTGAAAGGGGACTCACTGTTCGAAAAACATTGTATTAACAGCTTTTCAGATTATAATTATACATACACCATGCTTAAAACTTTGGTTTGTGAAGCTTTTTTTTTTTTTTCCACTTTGAAACAAATTTTTAAGCAAACCACATGTGAGTTGGTGTCAAGAGTGAAGAGAAGCGTTTTGGTTTTGAATACATGAGCCAATTAAGAAATACATATAATTCTTTCAAATGAAGTGACTTGCTAACATCCATAAATTTAAGGAAGTCAAAACATGAGTGTCATTATGAATAGCCAGGAAAGATATTGGAAGGGCTGAAAGAACCAAGGAGCAAATGAAAATTAGCACAGATGTGGAAAGCTAAAGGAGTTGGCTGGATCAAGTCAAGAGAAATAAAACTGGGAATCAAATGGTATAATAATAAGCCATTTAGGAAAATAAGTAAGAGCCATCGTGAGAAAAGTCACAGGAATGAAAGTAATTAAAATGACAAAATTAACATCTGCATTTTCTTATGTACTTTTTAATAGCACCCAAGAGGCAAAACATAATTCCATGTTAATACAGAATATATTTTGGATTTAGCTCATTGTCAAAATGATTTATGAAACAAAGATCAGATACTAAGGGTGAACAAATAGTAAAGCAAGGTCTTATAGCATTGGATGTAGAAAGGGATATGTGGGACTGCACAAGAAAATATTGCAGTGATGAATGAATGCAGACACATTCTGGTCTATTTTAGTATGCATTCAGTTCTGTGATAAATATGAGCTTCAAAATGCAGCAAATTGCACACATAAAGGATAAGCAAAGAAGTATCACCATATGAAGATTTTACATTTATCTGAAGAAGTGAACTGCCAATTCAACATTAAAATTCTATGTATTTCACTAATATATCTCCATCAGCTATAGAAAAAAATTTATCACGCTACACATTAAAATGCATACTTTAGTGCTATTTTTACATCATATATAAACTAACTTCATTCTACTGCTTCCTCATTCTATGATATCCCAGATATCATAAAATCCTTCAGATCATGGACATGCCCAACTGTGGGCGGCTATTTAGTAAATGGAAAATACCAAATAGCCACATATTCCAAATACATAATTATTTTAATCACCTGCTTTTTAGGTGGAGATATTTGATTTACAGTGTGGTTAACTACATATGCACGAAAGACAGTTCTGCACAGCAGCTAAGGAATGTGACTGTCATGTTTACCAGTATCCTGGGCTTTGAATTACCCATAGCAGGGCGGTTGCAGCAGCACAGACTTCTCCCTCATGCAGCAGAAGACATCTATTGCCCTGGTTTAACCCTATCCTGTCCCTAAGTACCTTGCAGCTGGTTGCTCCCTTCCTGTTTCCTTTCCCTGGTGTGACAGAGTGGAGAATCAGAAGAAAAAGACAAAAACTGTGGGTTGAGATGAGAACAGTTTAATAATTGAAATTAAATATAATGAGGATTATGGTGATGAGGATGATGATGATACTGATTAAAAGATAAATGAAATAAAGAGAGGAACAAAACCCAAGACAGACAAGTGATGCACAGTTCAATTGCTC
>NW_005054333.1:1470341-1494177 GCF_000277835.1 Geospiza fortis
TGATATACTGGCCATGATGTTCTGTGGTATGGAATATCCCTTTGGCCAGCTTGGATCAGCTGTTCTGACTGTGCTGTCTCTCGCCTTCTTGTGCACCTCCACACTGGCAGAGCACAAGACATTGGAAAATTCTTTGGCTTGGACTAAGCACTGCTTAACAACAACTTAACACCATCGGTTGTTTTCAACATTATTATAATCCTAAATCCAAAATACAGCCTTGTACTGGAGAGCAATGGGCAACTAGTCTAGGATGCTGACATCTGCTGCACTCACAAGTTTCTATGATCTCTAGATATGCCTCCAGAAAAAAACCAAGGGTCTCTAAGGGACCTCCCTCAGAGGAGAAGACCTGAAAAGACCAAGAAGAACTTGTGAGTGGCATGAGTGAGAATGATAAAAGGCTCATTTTTAGTTCATGTTCTAAATGCTCCACTTATTCTAGCCTCTGATGTTACCCACCAGACTTAACAGAACTTTTACATTTACAGTTTGCTTTTCAGGTGTGTAAATTCTGCTTGGAGCAAAGCTTGCGACATTAAAGCTCTACTAAGTGATCCCTTAAGGATAACTTTGGAAAGAAGAGTCTGTAAAGAAGCAGAAAGGATAAATTTACTCTGAGCTAAAAATACAAACTCACTATGTAGCCTGGTGTACAATGGTAACTTCAAGTGGTGGAAGAGGGAAAATAAAATCTCCAGGACAACTGTATTTATGGACTGGGACTTCTATTCAGAAAAACACACAGTAAAACAGTTTTAAGCCTTGAAGAATTGTCTACCTTTGAATTTCAAAGTAGAAAACCTTACAAAGACACAGAAACGCCTCCAATAGTAGGAGGATGAAGTAGTTTAGACACCTCCCTAATAAAAAATTTATATTGGTTAAACTGTTTACAATTAATAATAATTTTAAAAAACCTTAGGTACGTGTTAAAAGAGGGCAGGTATTCTAATGGAATGAATAGTCTGTGTTATAGTCAACATTACATATGACAAAAAAATCTATAACCAACCTTATTCCATGATAGACCAGCTACAAAGGTGGACATATACTCTTATTTTTAGGAGACCTATTATCAAATTAAATAAAAGCCTTCTTTAAAGAAGCTTGGCAAAGAAAATAGAGAGAAATAACTAAGTATTTAATCTTTTCAAATATAGTACAGCATGAAGATTCATTATGAAAAGGACACAATTAGTTCCTTTCTTTACATTTAAAAATAAAACAAAGGTATTATATTTAGAAAGGAACAGTATAAATTTCAGAGTAAAGCTCAGGAAAGAAAAGACAAATGAGTCAACTGGATGTTATGTGAAAGAAGCAAGGACAGTAATGTCATCCAGGAGATGAAAACATTCCTAGACGTGTCCCAGTAAATTACTAATAAGGTGAATATTCTTATGAGGTAATAATTTGACTCAGGATTCTTTGTTTACAGAAGTACAAAACCTAGAAGTACAAAAACTACTTCTGCTCACAGAAGTACAAAAAAATTGTTTTTCTTTTAGTTACATGGGTCATGCTATTTTACACTCTTTGGCTCTGCAGTGTCCTATTCTTTCAACCAGTGTTTAGATGAAATTTACTTCTATTTCCAATGTATTCATATAAACACAGACTCATAGAATGGTTGAGGTTGGAAAGGATGGCTTGAGGTCATCTGGTCAGTTCTCCATGCTCAAACAGGGCCACCTAGAAGAAGTCACCCTGGATCATGTCCAGATAATTTTTGAATATGTATCTCCAAGAATGAAGACTCCATAATTTCTCTGGGCAACCTATGCCAGCACTCAGTCACCCACACAGTAAAAAGTGTTTCCTGATATTCAGAAAGAAAAGACTTTTCTCCCCAAGCAGAAGCAGGAATAACAGGTAATAAACTGACCGTAACCATAGGTCAAAAGGGGCACGGTTCATCTCAGCAAGCATAGAGACGTGTCATATTATAGCGAGGGGCCAGCAGGAGAAAATAAGGTATAGAGGTTCCTGGGTGATGGTGAGAGTGCTGAGGGTGTAGTTACTGCTGAGGAGGACAACGTAGAGGAGGATAATTGCTAGGGTGACCTCATAGGATATTGTTTGAGCTACTGCCCGTAGTGCCCCAATCAGGGCGTATTTTGAATTGGACGCTCAGCCTGATCATAGGATGGAGTATACTGCCAAGCTCGACATGGCTAATAGGAAGAGTAGGCCTAGGTTAAGGTCTGCTAAGGCAAATGGAAGGGGCAATGGAGTTCAGATTGAGATTGCTAGACGTAAGGTTAGTGTTGGGGTTGCGATAAATAAGACTGGGGAGGATGTTGATGGTCGAATAGATTCTTTGGTAAATAGTTTTACTCCATCTGCTAGAGGTTGCAGGAACCCGAATGGGCCAACAATGTTTGGGCCCTTTCGGCCTTGTATATAGCTTAGGATTTTGTGCTCTACTGGTGTGAGGAAGGCTACTGCAATTAAGATTGGAAGGGCATAGGAGAGGGCTATGATGAAGTTGATTAAGAGAGGGTAGTTAGTCATGGGAGATGATTTGAGTTAAGCTAGGGAGAGGATTTGAACCTCTGAGTTAAAGTACTTAAGCCTTTTGCATTTTCCAAGCTCTGCCACACTAGCTGGTCCTTTTCTTGGACGTGGTGTGGTGTGATAGCCTGCTGTACTGCTGATGGGGGAGGATGTAGAGCTGAGAAGGAGGGAGAGGGGAGCAAGGTGTTTTTAAGATTTATTTTACTCCTTATTCTCCTGCTCTGATTTTGTTAGCAATAAGTTAAATTAACATCCCTAAGTTGAATGTGTTTTGCCAGTGATGATACTTACTGAGAGATCTCTCCCCATCCATAACTCATGAACTTTTATTATATTTTCTGTTCCATGTCCACTTGTGGAGGGGAGTGATAGAGAGGCTTTGGTGGGTGCCTGACATCCAGCCAGCATCAATCCACCATGGGGGTGCCTGGAGTTGTTTCTCTCCAGGCGCAGAACTTTGCAGTTCCCCTCACTGCACTTCATGAGGCTCCTATCAGTCCATTTCTTCAGTCATACAAATCACCACATTAGAATTCCTTCATAGCTCTAATCTACCAGATGCTGTTGAACAGCTGAGTGCACAGCTAATCCCACAAGTTGACTACACCTTCTAAAGCATTTGAAAAAATAAAGAATGGTTGGTTATAAAAAATGCAACAAATGAAACAATCATAAAAAATGCTTAGCATAATTCTTCTTCGAATCCATACAAACCAGAATTAATCCTCAAAAACTAACCATGAATCATTGTTTCTTAAATAGATTAAATTTAGGGCTCAGAGAACATGGCTAGGGCAAAAAAGGCAATCATACTGAAACTATAAACAAAGAATCTGCTAAATTTCAGCCCTACATTTATTTGCCAAGACCCAATTACTCCTTCATGCTGATAACAATAATAACATTTATGCACAGCTAATATTTACCATAAATGTAATAATAAAATACAAGATAAAACAAAACTGAAAGGTAGGTGTTATATTTTGACAAACATTTCAGACTAAATCCTAGTCTAGTGAATTCATTATTAAAACTTAACACAGACTTCTACTAAATCAGGACTTCTGGTTTCATGCACCTGCAATGGGCAAATGGGCTCTTAAATCATGCAATCTTGGTGAAAATGGTAAAGTTATAAAAGTACAATATGCAAAGTGCATTTGGCAAACAGAAGATAAAACTTTCAGCTATATTTCACAGACATGTAGGAGTAGATAAGACCTTGGGAAACTACCCAGACTGAACCTGTCCATTTGTTCTGTATCTCTTATATTTGTCTACATGTTTTAGAGTCATGCAAAATGCAAACATAGCATTCCAGCTGAGGTCTCACCAGTTTCGAGCATACCAGAATAATTTGTTTCATTATCTCATTCCTGACCTCCCTGCAAGTATTTACCAAAACAGCATTATTTCACTCTTTTGTACCACTACTGTATCACTGTCTTCTATTTACCTTGCTATCCAGCATAAGCTCTGCTGTATAACTGACATATGGTCATTCCTTTATTTGTTTCTGTGTATCTGAGCTCTGATTTCTTAAGCCTTGATTTTCCAGACCTATTATGTGAATTTATCCTGGTGATTGTGGACCATGATTCCAATTTGTTAAGATAGTCCTGTCCTTCACAGTACTTACCCTCTCTCTCAGATTCCTCTTAGTCATAAATTTTGTAAGCACATTCTTCTCTCCACTATCCAAGTGTTTAATTATAATATGAAATAGAAATGACCTTAGGACAGACTCTGCTGGAACCTAACTTAAAATTCCCTCTCAGTTTGAAGCAAAACACTGGTTACTCAACTTGAAGGGCCATTTTTTGCTCTGTCTCTGCACTCTACTCCACTGTTTCTTGCAGTATAGAACAATCAAACTCATTTATAGGGGCAGGATCACCAATAACCCCTTTGGCCATGAAGCCAATTATTTCTTTACAGTGCAGCTCTTGATGCCTCTTTTAGTCTCTTCTCCTAATGAAAGTACCCTGGAGGTTCAGAGGCTGAGAACAGGAAGGCACTGCTGGATCTCTGACTCTTCTTACCCATCACTGAGGCCCTCAGCACTGCTTTTCTCCTCCAGACAGTCGTAAAGTGTGCCTAGAGAGCTTGGAGGAGACACCCGGCTCTATAACCCTACACTTCTGCCTCTTCCCTGTGCCATCACCCAGATCTGCAGCATGGAAGATGTCCAGAGAAGAGAGAAGGCATTGCAGATGGGGGACATTGCAAACAAAACCTGCCTAAAATGGCTGGGAACTAGCCTAGGAAAATTGGATTATATTCTCCAATTTTGAATATGTCCCACTCTAAATTTTCTTTAATCTGTTCTACCTCCCTTTGGGATAAATTTTAAAATAGAGAAAAAAAAGAAAACAGCTAGAGCAGCTTTTAAAATTTGTTTAAAAAATCCATATGTTCATATCGAAATGACATTGTTTAATCCCTAAAATGCAATATAATTTTTTTACAAATACATCAATAATGTATTGCAGGAAATGTTAATAGTTTAATGTCAATCTCAATAGCAAGAATAATCAAATGAGTCAATTATGCCTATTATCTATTTTTCTTCCTTTCAGATGAACACAAAGTGAGGAACAAGTAGCAGAGATGAGAAAAAGTAATAGCCTACAGCATCCAGGTTTGAATATTACATGTTTGTCAAGGTATTAAAAGTCCTGGTTTTACTTTCCTTCTCCTTTTCTTCCTTGCTGCTAAATTATATGGTGGATTTGGGGCATTTGGGCATTTACAGAAGTTTGATACTTAAAGGCATTCCAGGGGAAAAAAAGGGTTTTTTCCAGGATTGGAGGTGGTAGGAAGCTGTGAGGTTTCATAAAGTAGCAGAGCTAAAAGGGGTGAGATCTGCTTAACAACTGCTGTATAAACGCTGACATCAGCTAGCACTCTCAGAGCTGGGTGTTAAAAATAATTTGGGCCCATTGACACAAACAATACTTTTTAAACAAAGATTTTGATGTCTGAATTACTGCATTAAAGGTGATCTGCCACCAACACAATAGTAGAATTTCTTTTAAAAAAAATCCCTAAAGGCACACACACTACAAAATTATAAAACACATAATTTGGGGGAATGGAATGTTTACTTTTAAAACAACACTTGCCCTCTTAAGAATAATACAAAAGAACAGAAAGAAGTCTATAATCTTTTCCTTCAGGGATTTCTTAGACATTGTTTTACTCAGGGCGAAGTATAAAGCATTCTGCATACTCCTGGCCCCTATGAAAAAAAGTATGTTGCGTAATTCCTAGGCTCCAAAGGACTTCTCCAAGACAGGAGACAAAGAACATGTTTCACCCATCTTTTCCTTTTGATGTACAGAAGGAAATATTCAAAACCCAAAATCCACTAAAGCTGTTGGTATAAATTTGCTATATGGGTTATAGCCCCTTGTGAATTCCCTTCAGTTATAAGACTTGAAGTTTACACTTACATGCATGTATATGGTATGAATTTGTGTAAATTTTTCTTTTTTAAAACAAATGTTTAAATATAACAGATGTTTACTCTCTTTGCCTCTATAGTGCTGGGTGAAAACACTAAAGTTGTTCCAATATATGGTCATAATATTTTCCCTTTTTTTGGCAGACATCATATGCCTTTAACTTCATTCAAACTCAAATGAGCAGTGCTGTAGTGGCAGTGAAGGTCTGATCTCATCTTCTGTCTAAAGTGATGTAAATTAGATGTCCAGGACAGAAGCTGACCCATCTTGTGTTACTGTTCTCTTCCCCCACCCTTGTTGTTAAGCCCAGGAAAGGATCCCCCATCATTCTGCTGGATTTAGTAATTAGGAGGTGAAGAAATGCCTTTCTGTGTCCAGCAAATGGTTCATGTTATCCCCAAACTGACAATTGCAGTAGCAGATGCCGCAGAGTGAGAACAGTCTCTGTTCAGAATGAATGGTGACACAAATTTTAACAACAAAGGACAGGATCTAGGACAATGCCAGATACACATTGCTTTTGAAAATGATCAATTTTATGATACTTTTTAGAAAAGAAAACCATTTTAACATTCTCTCATGTCTCTCAGCAGAAATAGCCTCTTGACTGTTAAAATAGACCAGATAAAGATCTCACTCCTGTTTGCTCCACTGCTCTACATTACTCTGCATTTTTTGCTTTCTGATAATGTGTCCCTAATTCTGTGACCTTTCCTGTTGAAAGTGATTGGACACACATTAACCATTATAACATCATTCAGCTCTTCTAATTTGAAAGACGCAATTCCAGATGTGGACCAGTATTCATCTCCTGAGCACAATCTCTTGGTTTCAAATACCTCTGTGGGCATCCTGTTGGTTTTCATCATTTGATCTTTCTTGTTCATTTTGTTAACTAATGCAACTAAATAATATATACAAATATCAGCTATAATAACTGTGGGGAAAAAAAACAAGCAGGAAATAAAATTAATTATTACAGAATCTCACTGGTATGACAAATGTTTCATGTTTAATCTTCAATTCTTTCTCTAAATACCATTTATCTGTACCACTTTTTCTTTCTATGCTAATACCTAAAATTGCTTAATCCTAATCCTTAACCCAGCTTGAAAATGATTTAATAATGGCTATAGTTTATTACACCATTATGAAATCACAAAGCTTTGCTTATATTTTTATTACTATTTTTGACCCCTTCCATGTGTTCTTGACAACCATACAGTTCCATTCACTACTTCAATGACAAACTCTCTGCCCCACCAGAAAACTGAATCAGAGAGTTGATTTTAGAAAAACGTTACTTTTTCCCAATCCCCACCATAACGTAATCAAAGATTATTTGCTACTTCAGGCATAGTCATTCACACAGACTGCCAGTTTTCATTCATGTCACTTCAGCTTTGCTAAAGATTGTGTTTTTTAGATCTTTTGCTGCCAGCACTTAAACGATAGGGATGCTCAGAAACATTCTGTATCAGTGGAGTTTGAGTGGGTGGATTGCCTTCATCAACAAACTACTTTGTTATGGGCAAACAACACTAAATTTTGGCATTACTAGCCATGACATTATTGGCACAACCACAGAGATAAGGAATTAATTTCTACAAAAGCTTTCAACAGTGAAAACAGATTGATGGTTTACTACATGAAGTTCTATGCCTACTGCTTGCTCCATTTCTTAGATATTTGTCTAACTTTGGAAGCCCACAAGCAGTTCAGTCAACTACTGTGCATCATGGTAGTAATTTGTTAGAGCTTTTAGAGATATAAGGGACAACTGCATTTGCATCTTTTGCACAGGGTGTTGCAAAAGGATGATTACAGAACTTATATTTCACAAAGTCACTAAAACATAAAGTCATTAATTTTGTGGACAGTGGCAGCATTTGCAAATATACTGTCTTGGTTTAAGACAATTATATGGGGTGGACAGTCCAAAATTAGTTAGCTCCCATTTTAACCACTCCCTTTTCACCAATAAGGAGAATGCCAGAAGATATAGGTGAAAAAATATCAGTTTACTAAAAACAAACCAGCAACAATTAACCTAACATCAATAAGCACTAAATACAATGTTGCTGAATCCCATGGACTCCCGGGAACAAATTAAAACAAGAAGGAGGAGAAGCCCCTCCTCAGTATGGTGGCCTCCATAGCTGACCACGGATCAGAAGATGAAGATAATATGGCAGAGAAGCCCCACATAGCTGAACCTTTGCCCTGGAACAAAACACAGGAAGTTAGGAGCTTACAAAGCAGTTCTCGTAGCAGGTGAGGGGTGCCAGCTCCATCTGGGGTAGCTCTGAACCTGCAGTCAGTCCCTTTGCTTTTTTTGGGCCAGCTGGACCTAGTTGGTGTTGGTGCTGCAGTTCTGGGTTGCTTCTGCATTGCAGAAGAAAGAAAAATAGATTTGCTGGGCACTGAAACTCACAGGCCTGGCCCTGACAGCTCTGGATCCAGAGATAGGGGTTGCCCCCTGCAACTGCGGCCAAAAAGTTGTTGCCAAATTTGCTCCAAAACAGTTTTGGATTGTGGAATGCAGCTTGTTGGAGATCTGTGCCAGGCAACTTCTCATGGCGAAAAAGAAAAGGCATCTGCCTCTCTTTGCCCTCTCCCCAGGCAACTCTCTTGGCAGTGCAGTGAGAAATAAGAACTCCATGTTTCTGTGGCCTGTCTCTTACCAGGACCCTGGGCCAAATTCCTCCACAAACCTGGGATAAAATACCCTGGTTCTGCTCCAGGTTCCCAGGTCTTAAAGTGAGAATTTTAAGCAGGTTGGCGTAGAAAAAATATAGAATACAATATGCTTGATTTTTGTTACTCAGAACATACACACATACTTCTACACTGGAAAATGCTGAGCTCTAGGAACAAAGGTTGGGAAGATTCTTTTCAAGGAAGCTGAGAGAAGTACAGAAAGTTGCTTGAAGTTGCCCACCTGAGAGTCTGAATAACTATTTCTTTTGAAAATAAATGATAAAGCATCACTGACTTGGACTATTACAACAGTCTGAGAGAGACTTTAAAGAATTTGTGCACATAACACTATATTTTAATCTCTTAGAGAGCTGAGGGGAAGTGAAATACAGGAAAATAAAATTAAATACTGCAATGATTTGTCAGTGTGCTCAGGATTACAAATTTGTTTCTGCTCAAAGAAAGAGGGTTTCCCCCTCCTTAATGATATGCCTCAACTAAACCCCAGCCCCTGATTTTTTATCATGCTCACTTCATGACTCACTTTCTCTTTAATTGTCCAACCCAAACTTCTGTCATTCATACCAATAAATTCCCCCTCTAGCAAACCACCCATTGCTCCAAGCACTACCCCCTGAACACTTTCACAGGTTTGCAAAGATACCGCCTTAAATATTGTAGCGTTGAAAATATGCTACTTTGTAACTAGAGAATTTGGTTTGTATTTGATTAATGTTTTAATATTTTCTGTGATGACACTTTGACATTTACTTTGCGTACTGCTTAGCTCTTTATTTCCAAGGCATTTTGAAAAGACCTTTCTATGGGAACTTTTAAAAATCAGGTATGTCAAATGTCACAGTGACACAACAGGAAGTGGAATCAGTCTGACTGCCACAAGAGTTGGAGTCAGGGAAATAAACTATTAATTTGTTGATATTGTGAAAAGTTGAAAACTAGGCCTCTAACAGTCCTTATTTTTGTCATGCAGGAATCATAGGATATTCAAAGGCATAATTGACTCACATCCATGCAGCATAATCATGTCAAGTTGAGCCTGACAAAAGCAACTCAAGGGTAGGTGTAAGTATGCAAAATGATTAATCACAATTAAGTCAAATGCAATTAAAAAAATATTTACCAATTGTGGAGTCTCCTGAAAGGTTAATAAGTTGAGGATTTTCAGTACTAGGAAGTCAATTGAAGACAAGATTTTAAGGCTGAGTGCTTATTTCAAGTCCATGATTTATTAAGCCTTTGGAATCCAGATAGTATTTTTTTCCTGAGAAGAGCTCTTGCCTTTTAACAAGTTCTCGTATCAAAAGCATTATTGATCTCTAAGTCATCAGCTTATCAGAAGTGACAGCTTATAACAAAGATATGGGCAGCTCCTCAATTAATAAGAAATTGGAATCACAATTAGATGATTATTTTTCTTGTAAAAGCATTTCATACCCATCCTATTGACCTGCCACGAGGCACTGGCTGTGATCAGAGCATAATTACTTGGTTCAGAACTCCTTTGATGTCTAGCAAAAGCCTAAATATATTATTATAGAAATACTTCATCACCAGAACTTTTAAAATATTTTCATAATTCTGAAGTTGATAAGGTCATTGCAATGTAAAGACATTGACAAGAATATGAATAAAGCCCTGCTATACAGACTAAGTCCCACATAAAACTGTCCAGCGACTTCTAGTCACTTGAATTTTATGAGACAGAACAAAGAAGACAAATTAGCTGAAGCACACTTTGATTGCAAATGAAAATACCACTTAACACTCTAACAATTGAAAGAGCACAAATACTGAGTAAGTGGTACAACAGATTAAGAGTCTTCATCTCTCCCATGAGGTACGCATGAGCTAGAAAAATATAAATGTTTCTATTATTATACTGCATAATACTTCTCTCCCCAACTCTTCATGCTCATGCATTTTGTTAAAATATTGATGAAACACAAAAAGGGGGATTTGTTTATTCAATGTTCTTTTGTTTTGATTCCTGTAGTATCACATAGTAAAACACAGACAGACACAGATCCCTTTCTCACTTACACTATTATTGGTCAAAGCAATGTACTTTCACTGAAGTTGGTGAAATTATAATGGTTTAAGTGTTGAACTACTGAAAAGAGTAATTCCATTACCCAGTTGCCTAACTTCTAATTCAGGTAATTCTCACATTAAATTAAAGGAAAGAATAGCCCAGCTAAAGTGCAGAAAATCAGGCCCATAGTCATGATGCCAGAGAAAAGGTTGAAGTTCCTATTTTGTGCTATGAAATAACCTTATATGAAGGATAAATGCTTTAATACCAGGATGGGCCATAATTGGTCTCTTACACTAATGTAAGAGACAGCTGCAACACCTTAGAAGGTGTCAAAGACTCATGAAATGTCCCATGATCCACAATTTCATCATCCAGGGGAGGTACAGAAGGTGTTTCCACCTAGCTCAGCATAACACAAATCCCGTGGACCAGGTGTTTCCTGGATTCGTTCCCCCACTACTTGAGGGATACCATTAGCAGCCACCACTTTGACAAGACTCCAACCACTGAGAAGGCCAGAAAAAAGAGAACCAATGGGATGTCATTGAAATCTCTGTCGTGATGATATTTTTTCTACTTAATCTGTTTCTCTGTCATTCTCATTCTCTCCCCCTCCCTCTCTTTTCTCCCCTCTCTCTACCTCACATTTACTTTTAAATAATAATCTATACTATTGACTTCAGCATATTGTCTCATTTGTGTCTTTACTATAAAAGAGGCATCTCTCTAGTAATTGTAATAATCAGATCTTAGCATTATTTTCACCCACACACAGTCTATTCCTGTGTTCTTAGCAGGCACTACATTGTAAACAATCCCTGATCTTGTCTTCCATATGCTAAATGGAGCTACTTTAAAATTAGACCTTGACCATCAATTTTCTTCTTGAATACTTTCTGAAAATAGCATCTGATTTGAGAACACTCATTTCTCACAGATTTGGTTTACAGTTAGAAAAGTAGTTCATATACAATACTACAGGAGTGAATTTAAGTCAGTTGGAAATGTGTGGAAAGACAGCTTCAATTCATTTGGAAAACTGACAAAAACTACATCTAACAAATAAACCATGTCTGAAGACACAAAGAGAAAACCACTGTCACATTTTTTAAATCTTCCTTAATTATGAAGAATAAAAAGCTGGCATGGCATCTGTGCAAGAGAAAATTGTTGTAGTTCAATTCAGATTTATATGTAAAGTTTCAGTTTCACAGAACCCACAAGGGAAAATACTCAACAAAGTTGAACATAAAATTGAGACAAAAATCTACTTCCTCTTATTTGAGGAAAGCTGTGATTATTCAGGTAATATCACAGAATCACAGCATTGTTATGTTGGAAGGGAATTTTGGAGACCATCAACCTTAGTCAAGGCAGAGTCACCTAGAGCAGGTTTTACAGGAAAGCATCCAGATGGGTTTTGAATATCTCCAGAGAAGGATACTCCACAACCTCTCTGGGCAGCGTGTTCCAGTGCTCTGCCACCCTCAAAGCAAAGACATTTTTCCTCATGTTGAGGTGGAACTCCTTCTGTTTCTGTTTATGCCGATATCTGTATCAGAACTTTTAGTAGTGCATATATTTTAGCAAGTCTCCATTTAAAGAAAAAAACCTATAAGTGCTAGTTAAAGAAAATTTTGTAATTAGCACCATTTTTCTGGTGTTTTAATAGGTGTTGAAATAGATAAACCATCTATGTTGCTGATTTGCATATTTCAGAATCAAATAAACTGAAATAGTATGGGTTTCATTGCTACTGCAAGAGTTATTCCAAATACAACATGGCATTTGTATTTTCCTCACAGTCTTAAATTAACTTGGCTAAGAGCTATCCTGTAATATAAGAATTCCACCACTCCAGTAATTTGGCATAGCTGCACTCCTTATGACAACGCAGGACACTAACACTTTCTTTCTGGACGCCACCTGCATAAACAACACTGACAGACTACCATGTTTAGGGGTTGTCAAAACATTGAGACAGCAAGTTTTAGTAATCCAGAATTGGCATCATTATTAAGATGGGCTCAAGTTCTACTGAAGACATAAAATTCACTTCTTCATAAAGTGAAATATGAAAAATTTGAAATGAAAAATAAGTTACTTTGTTCATAAAGTGAGCAAAGTAGAAATTAGATTCCCTGCCAGTTTTCAACTTGTTAGCCAATTAGACTGGAGCTCTGAAAAATCATTCTTCCTCTACTTAGACGATGCAGGTTAAAACATACTTTTAATTTAATGAAGATGAACAAATTTACTCAGCCTAATGGTTTAAATATGAACTACTCTAGACAGAAAAATAATTCAAAGTGGAATTACTATTCTATTTACAGTTAATCAGTATTAGAGTATCAGTCAATGAAATCAAAGCACTCCCAGCATAGATACACTGGGTTTGTGCCACTCCAATAAAAACTATCTTTCCCAGAAGGAATGAAGGAATGTAACAATAAGAACAGGTTTTTGTTTTGTTTTGTTTTGTTTTTAACGAAAGGAACAGATGTAATGTAATGACAGAAATCTCCAGAGTAGACACCTGTTATAAAAATTGGGTGCTTCAACTTAACAATTTAAAAACAGTGGTAAAAGATCTAGCAGTTTAAAATCAACCCAATATGTCTGAATGATAACAGAAATAAAAATTTATTGTGTTTCAGTAAATCACCAATAGAAGGAAGTCCTTGACTAAAGAATTAAGGGTAGGTTAAATTCTTGCAGTTCTATTTTAATTAAAGCCAAAGAAACTTAATTTTTCCATGGACTACATATCATGCAAGGGTCAACAATACTTAATGCTGAGCATCTGCCACCTATTTCTTTGCTTTCCATTTGACATTAAAATCAAGTGTAACTGTTTATTACAGACAGCTCTAGAATATTCATCCTCATAGTAATTATAGAAACTACATGTCAATAGATACTAATTTCTGCCACAGAAGTAGTATTTTAACATACAAAAAAGACATAATTCACTGTGCAAACACTATTTTATTCTCTAAAGCTAATTTCATCTCACTAGGTTTTTATATGGATATTTGCAGATGCCCTTGCTCTACTGTAGAGTGCATAATCCAGATATTAAGTAGACGCACCAAGGCAATGCAGTAAAGTAAGTAACAGATGCAGGTTTTATCACAAGTGGTACATTTATTGTTATTCAAGTTGAGCCATGTAAACCTAAATTTCTTGTTTTAACTTTGATTAAGTTTGATTATTAGCCATTTAGGTCCCCAAAAGATAAAGTACATGCACAGTAAAAGCTTCACACCCACTCAGAAATCTATGCCAAAGTATTTTTATTAAATGTCATACTTCTAAAATAAATTATTTTTGGATGCTTAATTTAGAATACTTGGTTTTCACAGAAAACTTTTCTAATTTTTGGTTGCTAAAAAAAGCTTAAAAATGCAGATCCAAAACACTGGAAGACAAGAAAGCAGACTATATCAACTAGAAATGTGTATCTTTCTCAAGTGTCCAATTTTTAAGCCATACATTGATTTTTTTGACCTAAACTATGATTTTGGAATGCTTGAGATGAAACTATTATAAAAAATGTGACACAGGAACACTACTAAGACATCAGGAATTGCTTCTAACACCCAGTCATGGGCAAGAATCAAAGTGACAGAACTCTCAGGATGACAAGAAGTCAGTATGTAGCAGTAAATGCGTGTGACATCTCTCAAGATACTTACTGCAGATCTCATAGTAGGGCAGAAGTTACCAAGCTAACTGTAAGCAGCTTGGTTTGGAACTAGAGACAATTTAGCTTCAGCAAGAAATAACTATTTAGATGCATGAAAACCATATGCATGCAGAAATGTTTGCTGGGGCTGTCAGAGCCATGACTGATGGAATGGCAGAGGCCCCACTTCTACAGGCTCATGTATAACCTTGCCAAGCAGTGGGAAATACCAGAGAGCTGTGAGCAATGCCAAGTCACTAAACTTTACCCTTGAATTTTATAGAGTTTGGCCTCTTTTGAACAGCCTCCTTTGAACTCAAATCATAGTCCTTAACTTCACCATTTCTCTCTCCCAAGTGCACCAGTAATGATTTAAAACTCTGCATCCACTCAGATCATTTCTCCTGCAAATAACGTGATTTGAACTAAATCAGCCATCTCTATACAGCTGTGTTATGTAGGGGTGCAGAATGAAACTAAATTGGATCCATAATTCAAGGATCATTCAACAGGGGTCTTTAGATATGGTCTTTAGAAATGTTACAGGTTTCCATAAAATACATAGAAAAGTAATTAAAATTGACAGAAAAGAGTCTACCGTAAGTGAATGAAAAGGGGAAAGAAAAAGCAAACCTCCCAAAATCTTGCTTCCACCCTACTGTTACTTCCTTTCCCATCTTCCTTTAACCAAGACTGAAAAACTACCTCATTACTAAGCAAATTTAAGCATGTCAGCCCTGTTTTCAAAGCAATAAACAGAAGATTTGTGAGGATGGACAACAGCATGTGTGGGCATCCTTGTTACAGAGGTATGAGGTGGAGTTTAGCTTTAGGGGTGACGCAAAATCATGTATTCCATATCTTCTCTACATCAACCCAAGCAAGTTCGTTTAGTGTCTCTAAGGCCGGAGTCAGGATCAGAACTTCTGTGTTTTCCCCCAGCTCACGGCAGGGCAGGCCACCCCCTTCACTGCCGCCCCTGCCATTCGGGAGAGGGCGCAGTGCATTGTTGATCACGGGAGCGCTGTGGAGAGAGAGCCTGCTGAGCTGCAGCAGCGCCCCGGCACCACGGAGTCCTCTGGGACAAAACCAGTTTTCCCAGGTTTTGCTTTTCTGCTGCTCCCCACGGTTTTGTCTGTTCTCGGGGGAGGGAGTTTGTTTTCTTGGAAACGCGCTGTTGCCGTGTTGTTTCATTTGTTCTCTCTCTCAGCCGCATGGCCAGAGAGAGGACGGTCCCACACTGTGACCGTGTTGCCCGGGACAATTAGCAGGATCTCCTCCGGCATCGTGGGTGGGGGTTGAACCGTTTGCCTTTGTACTTCTTGGTTATTGCCGTTTTCTCTTAGGAAACTGTTATTCTTTCACTTATATCTCTGCGCATTTGTCTCTCCTCATTGGTAGAGGGGAGAGGTTAAAACTCCGGGGAGGTAGTTTATCTTGGAGTCTCCGCCCCATAAATTGTCTTAAACTAAGTGAGTAAACAAGGGAAGATTCCAGTAATGTTAACAATAACACAATACAGAACGCATTTTCTCTCAGAATAGATAATTTTGTCATTATTCTGCTGAGGTGTGAATCTGTAGTAATTACATCCAGATCAGCAAATACCTAATGATAAACAACATTTATCGCGATACCTAATGATGTAAACAACATTTTACACTACTACTAAGTCAATTCTGAAACTCTACCGTTCAGATACGCAAAGAACTGGAGTTTTCCAAAGTGTGATGAGATGATTATATTGCTCATATCCACATACTTCTTTCTGTCTATCAGCTCTACAGCAATCAGCTATCAGGCCTAAATACTTGAGTTAGCTCAGCCTGGTACTCAGGTCCATTGCCCAAGGCATTTTTATTTCTCAGCACCTGTGACTGTGCTAACCTCTAACCTCCACTTATCTGTATAGTTCTGTTCAGTCTACTTTGGCAGCCGTGAGGGGATCCATCCTTTGAAAAACTGTAAGCACAACAAAACTAAGAACATTCAGATTCTTACAGAAAGTCCCCGATTTCAAGCAGATCGTTAACTTAATTTCAATTATGATTTCAAGGATTGCCTGTGCAGTGGAGGACACAAAAGAAATGGTGTAACCTTTAATTCAGATGATTCAAAAATTTTAGACAAACAAGAGTTTTCTGAGCTGGTAACTGATACTTCCCCAAATAAAGAAATAAAAAATTCATTTTGGAAACAAGGTCATAAGAGCTTTGTTTCTTTCCTCCCCTGACAAAAAGAATTTCTTAACATTTGCTAAGTCCGCTGCCACACCAACAGGGGACACCAGTCACAAGGCCTGATATAAATATCCCTGACATCAGTCCTATTCAGGAAGGAAAGAAAATATCAAAAGCAGGCAATAAAATAGAGACTTTCTTTAGAGAAACCTAATTAAATTGTGGGGACATGTTATATACAAAGGCACTCAGAAGTATTGGAAACCTCCTTTGACAGTCATACAACTCCAACAATGTATCTATAAACATCTATTAACATACTAATCTATAAAATTACCTCACTAAAGAAATTTCATTGTAGCAATTAAAGTTGACAGTGAGAAAATTTACTTCAGAACATTCAATGTTACCTACAGTAACTTTGTTAATTAAAGCATGTAAGAGGTTTAAACTGCTATTTATTTTTAAAATAAAATCAAGAACCTAAACTTAGAAACAGGGAAGGGCTACTCATGTGATGTAAAATCAGAAAGCACAACATACCGACTATTTTTTTTAAATCTTGTTCTAATTTTGTTTTCCCACCAATATATAATAAGATTTTTGAAAGAAAAAAAAATCATCATTAGAACTTCTGGCAAAGACTCTGAATGAAACATGATCTGATTTACAAGTAGTTTAGTGTCCTATATATACATCTAGATCCAAATATACATTCCAGCAAAGACACTGCAAATGGAACTCACTCAAAAGTTAATTAATGCTTTTATAGACATAGAACTGTTCCTGATTAATTCCATATGGGCCATTCTTAATACAGAAATGCCTCGTTCCATTTTGGTTAAAACAAACTGGTTTGTTCAGGAATGAGCATAAATGCCATAAATGAGAATCATTCCTACACTGTTTTAATTACTTGTGACCAAAGCGGATGAAAATACCGCCAATTAGTAGGCTTTAACTTCTAAATGTAGAGGTCTATCTGTAGGGATCTCCTTTTAACCTCGTCTTAAATTAAGAATCTTATCAAAAATATTAATATTTTTACTTTTTAAAATAGATACAGAAAAAAAAGAAAATACACACTTGTGCAAGGACACACAAGCCTTAAGTTTCTAAAGAATGGCTTTTAGGTTTCAGGCCTTGTAAATGTATCCCTCCTCTCACTTCATAAACGATTTGATCCTCCAGGAGGGTCAGAACTGTTTCACAGTCCATAGTTGCATGGCAAAGACCCATCAGAAAAGGAGAGATGTTTACCATTCCTCCTCTTTGTTTCCTTTGCTTCAAACACTTTTGAATATTTGAGAAGGTTTTTTTGGCTGCCTTTTCAAATGAGCGACCACCAAATGATACTGTAATTCTGTGGAGGATAAAAAAGGAAGGAATTGCACTTTTATTTTTATAACGCCTTACCCATTAGTTTTGTGAGAAATACCTCACAATGACAATCTTTATGGAGTCAATACCCCGTGTATTTCTTACATTATTTAAATTTATTATTTTCACCTGGTAGAGGGAAGATTGAGAAGGATTTGGAAAATTACTCTCAAGTCAAGTGCATTTTGGAATGCAGGCAGTTACTCCTAGCTTAGTGAGTACAAACACTGCAGCAGACAAACCATCCTCCAGAGCTCCACCAGGACGGCTGGAGCACTCGCGCTGCAGTGAGATGCAAATGCAGCAATTAGCACTGATGTGAGGCACTGATGGCTGGGGAGTTGTATCGAGCACTTCCTCAGAGGAACAAAGACGGCAAATATCCACTGCTGGTTTTCTTTCTTCATGGTGTCAGCACATAGTATGGATCAAGCAGTAACAAGATAGAGAAGAAGGTGGTGACTTTTAGCCATATATGAAAACAGTCCAAAATTGACAAGGATTTGTCCAAGGTTCAAAAAACAAGCGGACATCTGCAGACTATATGTTCTCTTTTTAGGGTTTCCCCATTTTATCCAGTAGTGTTAGGAGTCTGGATATAGGATTGCAGGTCATTATTTCAATCATGTTAAATGCCTATGTAATTTTTTATCTGTGGTCGGGAAGAATCTTAGAAAGATCAGATCATTTAAAACATATACTGTAAATATAATTTTGATTTAGGATTTTGTCTCTCAGTTCTATCCTTTTCAGAGAATAATTTTTATAAAAATGGAAAATGAGAAAAAACAGGTAGTTGGGGTTTATTTTATAAAGTATAAAATGGAGACTGTGAAAAGTTGTTGCTTTTTCAGAAGGAAACAACTGAGTGAAAGATGGGCTAAATCAGGGGGAAAGCAGAGAGCTGAGGTTTCTCTAATCCATGTTTCTGTAAAGGCTGGCAACCCACTCAAGAGTATACAGAAAACCAATAAAGGGTCCTGCTTTTCCTCTTTTTTTTTTCCTATAGCAGATGGAAGGGTAATTGTCAGAAACAGTTTAGAAATCTCACAAAATTGTTGTAAAATAGTTGCTAATTGTTAAGCATGTATCGTTAGTTTGGTTATGGTAAAAGGGCTTAAAAGAGTAGCTATAAGAAATACGGTACTCCACGTACCATATTACACCGAAGTAAAGTGCACCACCCGCCTCCCGCCTCCCCCCCCAAGCAAAACGAGCCAGCCTGCACAGAACCGTCATGGGCCAATCAAGCGCCTTTAACCTTCATGTAAATGAAGGATCCAAACAGAAACCAATCCAAAGGGACAAAAAACAGGATAAAAAGGGGCATCTGACCCAGTGAACGTGTGCCGCTCCACCTGGGACGTCGCTGCTCAAGAAAGAACCCAAGCGCCGGCGCTGCAGCATCCTCGACGGGACAGCTCCTGCTCGGCACGCGGGCCCCCATGCTTTAAGCCTTTTTTTATAATAAATGCTGAAATCACTTTTAGTACCGCAAGTGTGGTCCCGTTTTTAACAGTAATGCTCTGCAAGGACGTACCCAATATCAGACAGCGTTTGTTCTACTTGTTCTGGCTTCTACATTCTGTTTTTTCAACACAAGACACAAAGGTGAAACACTCGGAAGGAAGGGACGTGGCTCCTGTCATTGCAAGTAATTTGAACTTGTAGCATGGTGAGGGAAGAAAAGTTTTCAGGGTCTGTACGTTTAGAGAAAAGGTAGAAGAATTGCTAACAAACGAAAGCAGACAGATATTAAAACTCCCAGTGCAGTGAAAAAACTCTTTCTAGAAAGCAGAGATGCATACAACTTGTTGTAATTCAGAGCAGTCCTGGAAGCATAGGATAGCAAGGAGAAACTGTTCATAAACGGTTCATATTTTACTTTTATGTTCATATTTTACTTTTATTCTTAGTGTTGAATGAATGACATGGCTCTAGTTATAATGAGAAAAGCTTAAGCAACCAAGTACTTTTTCCATACAATACCTTTTTGTCCTCTGGCCCTCCATGTTAAATGCTCTTGTGCATGTGTTAACCCCAAGTTCAAAAAGAGACCAAAGAATTTACAGGAAAAATCATTGAGTATCATCAAACACAGTCATGAAAGGGGCCCAGGACATGCTTTGGAGGCTGGCAAGCACAGGGAGAAGCTAAAAGAAAAATCACTTTACACCTGCCCTGTCTTCACATCCTTTCTCTAGGCACTCCTGGCTACTCTGAACAAAGACACTGAGCTGGAGGTACTCTTGATCTGAATCATGCACAGCTGTCTTTACATATCCCTATGTATTTGTAGGAGTCCTTCTTGTAGAATGTTTGGATGAAGAATATTACATACCTGTGCAATACACTGGAATTTTTCAGTTATGCCATAGTACAAACTGAAGTGTGAACCAGCTTTGCTACAGTAGTTAAAGTTTTTCAGGTTAAATTTAAAGAACTTGTCTGAATTTAAATGCCTAAAGGCTAATCATAATTATTGATAGTGCTAAACATAGCCTTGACAACCTCATACAATAATTTCAACGGTGTCCTGACTTAGGTTACAGATAAGTTATGTATGGTTTAGCTCTTAAGTTTTCACTTAGATATTGACTGTATGAGTTAAATTTATTATCAGATGAATTAAAGTGTTCTAAAATAATGTATCTTCTAGAAAAAATAAGCTCCCAAATTCCACTAGTGAAAATTAAATAAATTAATTAATGTTGAAAATAATATTCCAGTTTTCATCCAAATCAAGGGGCGGGGGGAAGTAATTTTATTGGCATATTATACATGCAGAAATTAATTGTGTTTTTTTTTAATAGAAGCTACTTGTGTTTCATTATCTTAGAGTCAGGAGGAAAATATAAGGAAAACCATTTGGCAAATGATTCACTGCATTTTGAAGGATTTTACTAGTGAAAATATAGATTGTGTTTTGATTATGGATACTCTAGTGGTTTCAGTGCAAATTATAACACTGTAGATTTTTAAAAAAAAAAAACAGATGTTCATCAGAACATTATGATACATCCTCTTAAATAGCTACCCTGATGCAAAGAGCAACAAAGGAAACATCCAAAGTTTAACCAGATATAGAATGACCCCTTCAGGGCTTTAAAGCCTACTGTGAAATGTATGTGGCACTCTCTTCGGTATGAAGCAGGAAACTCAGAAAACAGATAGTCAAATCCTCTTTGGTTACCCAGCATCTTTTTCTTAGGCAAGCTTGCTGTCTAAAAATTGGGACCTTCTTCTCTTGTTCTTAATCTAAGAGCTTGAATATCTCTTTCATATTCTCCCTTTCTCATTTATGAATCTCCTAAGAGTAGTAAGCTGCTTTAACTTTACAGAAAGAGTCAATATTATTCACAAGAAAAGATCCCAAAATTGCAGAAGAGTTACTACAAAAATTGCAGAAGAGAAATACTACAAAAATTCAAATGCTATATGATACCCTTGCTATCCACTTTCAGGTCTACTTCTAGGAAGACTAAGTTTAACCTGACTTTTAAAGCATGTAGTCCTGTACTTAGAAGTACTAAATTTCAAGATGCAACCTCTACTATCTGTAATCAGACTGGTAATTTTTCAGGACATTTTTTGTAGAATTCTCACCCACTGCAGCCTATCAAATCCCAAGCCAGAGGCTCTCCCTGAATTACTCTGATTTACTAAATTAATTGATTTATCAATGTCCTAATTAAAAAGAAAAAATGAAACAAAAAAAATGGTGCAGCAGAATATAAAATTTGTTTCTTCATCTGCTACTTAGTGCATTTAACAAATAAATCTATTGATCAATAACCATTCTAATAGCTGTATTGATAAAACAAGCTAAGATGATAATTTTCTACTCCACTTCCTCCACTCCTTTTGAAGTTTGTGTATTGGCAGCAGAAAATAAATTACTTTCTCCTTTGTTTTAAGCAACAGATCTTCTCCAGTTTTAGAAGCTAATACCTAGATAAGGAAAACAGAACACAAGCCTGACCCAAACCCAGTACAAAAAGCTCAGAACAGCCTTGCATGTTGCCACCCTTAAAGTCAAATATGAATCCATTATACCAAACTAAATACTATGTATTATTTTCCCCTCATTGTTGGAGCCCATTTTCAAAGTCTCAGTCATTTCAAATAAGATCTGATAAAGTATCAGCATGCCTTTCACTTAAGTAAGTGGGCATTAGCTGCATGAAAGCCCAGGCATATGCTTACCTTTAGATAATATTACAACTCCACCAGATTTAACAAAATCTCCTCTATAGGTAACATAAACATGTCTATGTGATCAGGGCTTTGTTATTGCTATTACCTAAACCAGCTCTGGGTCCCACGCAAACCCAGTGTAGCAGTCTACTGGAAAACGTAAACTGATTAAAAAATCTAATCATTAGAAGACATAACATTTGATTGGAAAAACCATCTTACATGTTAAATATACTCCATCAGTTTTACTTTCTACTTCAATTTTTCATCCTTAACAAGGATCACTTGTATGTCTCTGCTATAAGAGTAACCAAAACAAATAAAAACAAAACAAAAACAAATTTAAAAAACACATTAAACAAAACCCCAAAATCCAAACAAACAAAATCCCAAACGATAAATTAAACATCTTATTAACCTGGCCCAGTCAGAGATTGAGTTAATTTTGGTGAGATGTCCATAAGATTCTACTCTCCCTGGAACTTTCTAAAATCACTATCTGTTCTAAACATTTGATACTAGTGGCAAACAGCTATTTAAAACTAATTTCCAAATCCCATCTTATTCCTGTAGAATCAGGAGGGCTTTCAGAGAGGTTTCCTTCTAGAAAGGCCTTGGGCCACTGGTGATCAGACAGAAAGCTGGAATTCAGCACAGGTGGTCACAGGATGGAGACCGAGCTTTTGCCTCAAGGTGTGTGAAAGCCTCTTCAATAACACATCATTCTCAAAACCGCCACAAGCGAAGCACAAGCTCTTGCCAGAACGGCAGGAACTGCTGCTGCTGTGCCATGCACTCAACAGCAACTTCCTGTGCAACAATGCCACAAACGATAGTCGCAACTTAATTCGCTCCCCACCCCCGGAAAAAAAAACACCTAGAAAAGCCACGGCATTCTCGATCCTTTGTCTTCTAAAATTCAGACACCAAGGGACAAGCGCCATGTGGCAGGGGGGTGGGGGGGCACGGCGAGTGCGAAGAGCGGAGGAAGGGTGTGGCCTCTTCTGCGCCATCCCCCAATGGGGCTATTTAAGGAGAACGGGATTACCTTCTACCGGCTCTTATCGACGTCGGGAATTCAGCTTTGGGAACAAGGAAAACCGACCGTCTGCGCTTAGTTTTCTCAAAAAAGTTCAGACGGGTTTTGCTTGAAAGTCCTTAATTTTTTTAAGTGTGTGAGCGCAGCCTCGGCTCCAGTGAGTGATGGTGAGTGAACGCCGGAGGGGAGGCACGCTGGGGCGGTGGGATAGGGGGCGTTTGAACGCCGAGCCGCCGGGCGGGCTTCTCCTGGGTGATGTAGTGCCATGAGGGGGGACCCCAGTGGGCAGCGGAGAGTGGAGTAGTAACTTCTTCGGGTTGTTCTTGGGGTGATAAACGGGAATGCCCTCAGCTGGAGCACTGTCCCCTTGTAACGCGGTGGCGGGGCTGAACCCCTGAGGCTACTAGCATTATAATTATCTTGAAGGTTTTAGCACCTTACGAGGTGAGCGATTAAGGTGAAGGAGGGAGTACCGCAATAAAAGGCCGGGGGCTTCTGCAGGGGAACCTCTGGCTCGTACCTCGGCTATACGGTGGGGGGCCGGGGGTGGGGGCTTGGCGTCAGAACACGCTTCACACCCTCGAGCAGCCATTTTTTGACGGCGCTAAA
>NW_005054333.1:1494302-1528591 GCF_000277835.1 Geospiza fortis
GCCAGGAGCGGCGCCTCGCCTGCCCGAGGTCCTACGTCCCCCCCTGCTGGAGCAAAGGCCCGGCGTCGCCCGGAGTGCCGCGGGCTCCTCGGCCCGCACCGGCATGCTGCTTGCTGTTTGTTCTTTCTATGTGAGAAACGTGATTTGCGACTGTAGCGCTGACGCTTCAAACACTATACGAGTAAGGTGGTGGGCCTTTTTTCGGTTTTGTTTTTTTTAATTTTTTTTTTTTTTATACGGGAGAGGTTGTGCCTAGCGTGCAGTGCTGGGCCGAGGGCTCCACTTAGTGCCCAGCGGGAAGGCTGCGGCGCCAGCCGCATTCTTCCCTCAGGCACTCGCGCTGTCATGGAGACTGCTCAGTGTCCGCTCAGGGGGACGTGGGTCACGGGGTTTAAATGTTTCAATTAAAAAAAAAAAAAAAACAACAAAAAAATAATGCTTACTTAAAACAGAGAATGTGCTGAGGCCAGAGAGAAGCCTGAAAAATCAGGGGCTTGTGTGGCCAAAAAAAGTGAACGTTTTTCTCTCCTGGATAAGCATAAACTTGAGTAATGTTTGTAACACACGTGGGTGGGTAGGTAGGTATTTCTTCCACGTAGCCCAACAAACAAGTCCTTTTCCACCTTTTCTTTTGCCAAAATTCTTAACTAGTCTCCCGACTACTGTTATACCAGTTTTCCCTCATCAATTTAAACTTCATGGTTCCCCTCATGAATTTAAACTTCAATAATACAGAGCAAACAGATTAATTTTATATTTTGATGAGAGAAGCAAAAAAACACCTGTTAATTCTGATAAGCTGAAAAACTGAATAAACCCCAATATTTGTGGCATCTGGAAATTTGATTCAGAGCTACTTCTTGAGATAGACAAACTAGACTTCTTTTAGAGTAATTTTAAAGGGATGAGTCACTTCAGCTGATGCTGTAGTTCCAGTATCATAGGCAGAATTTCCCACTTCAGAACTTGAGGTGGTTTAGGCTTTGGACACTGATTCAGCAGCAGTGTGAGGTCTTTGTGCATTGTGTATGTAGAACAGTCATTTGTGTAGTGCTATGTTGACAAAATTTTTTGGGTTTAGATAAGACAGTAATTTTTTTGCATTGGTGAGCGTTTTCCATCATCGTACTGAGGACTTGAAAAGTGGCCTTGGAGGGAGATTTTCTTTTGTTCTAGGAGAATTTTACCTCTGTGCGTTTTTGATCTCCTTTTCAAGTTCTAGGAAATGCATGTATTAATAAATCTTATTTTTCATGTTGCCCAGCTTGCTTGAATGCCTAAGTAGTCTGTTTATTCTTTCTTTCTTTCAGGTACATAATGTGTGAGTGTTAAATAAGTTATTTTCTTTGAAATTCTGCATCATTAGTGTGAGACACGAGCGCTGCCCTTCCATGGTGGCCAAGGCCGTGTGTGACAGGTGTACCAGCAGCATCTGTGGCTACCAGCAGTGTCTGTGGTTACCAGCTTCCTTCAGCGGGTTCTGGCGCTTGCTGGGCTCCTCTCCTGAGAGCCGTTTCCTGTTTTAGGGCTGCTAGAGAACTTGCACAGCAAAGTGAATACCACTTCTAGCTTGGTTCCCTGGCACATCCAGAAAGAAAGAAGTAGAAGCAGCAGTTAGGTCAGCTTGAGGAGTTGCCATCTCAGATTTCAGTTCAAATGCCCTTTAGCTGGGTATGCAGCCAAACAAAAGCAGAATACCAGGTGGGTGAAAAACTGCTCGCTTCATGTTAATCTTCCTCCTCCCAGATTTTATAGAGCCAGTTTCATTTGAACTGAGAAGTGTTAGAACCAATGAATGGTCCATTTGTGCTATTGAAATTCTGTGTCACCTGCTATATCTATAGGAAGGTGCAGGCATTCTGGTGTCTTAAAATGTAATCTAATTAACTAAAACAAATATTTCTGTTTAATTTTTTTAGGCAGCACATGTGGAGACGCAACGTTCAAGCACCACGGAGGGCAGTGCCTATTCAGCAACAGTCAGTCAGGGCTATGTTTTGCCAGAAGGAAAAATCATGCCCAACACAGTCTTTGTTGGTGGAATTGACGTAAGGGTATGTATACACTTTTCATTGTTTAAAATAGGGTATAGGGAACATCGGTGGAGAATAAGTGGAAATTTTGCTCCTGTTTTAGTGTGGATTTTTTTACTTCTTTGTGGTGGTGGGGTTCTTTTTTTTTATTTGTGTGTGCATTTGCCAATCTAGAAGATCTTGAAATGTCATGGGAGAATTCTGGAACATGTCTTCCAAAACTAACTTTTAGTTCTTATGGTAGTGGAAAATGGGTTTAAAAAATGGCACTGCCTGCTTTAAATCAGTTCTAAGCAGTTGAATGGTTTTGAAGATGTTTAAGGCCTTGTTTTCTTTTAGATGAATGAAGCAGAAATTCGGAGTGTCTTTGAACAATATGGTACTGTGAAGGAGGTGAAGGTCATCACTGACAGAACTGGTGTTTCGAAGGGGTGGGTAGAATATGAGTAGTTGTTTTAAGTTGCTGCTTATGTGGACAGCATTCTGCAATAGGTGATATTAGCAGATGCTTAGCAACACACTTGACATGCTTAAGCCTTAATACTACTAGCTGCAGTTTTCTGTTATGATGAGTTAAGACTGTGAAACCAGTAAATCCGTACTGCCCCAAACTTAAATCTGCATAATTTTACAAAGAATAGGATTAATTTTTCTACTTCAGTCTCTCTGTTCAGGGAAAAGAAGTTCACTGTCACTCAGTCATTGGAAACAAAGCCTAATTTGTGTGATGCTTACACAGCCAGTTCTTTTGTAGGACTCTTCTGCTGGCTAGAGTAGTTAAAAATCTGGGCACCGTTCAGGATGATTAAGAGAATTAAGGTGGCTTATTCAGGGCAGGGGCTCTGCCCTCTCCTAACACTTGTGAATAAGTTCTAGAGTAAAACAGCCCAGACTTGTTTGGGTGAAGACTAAGTATGTGAACAAAGTTGAAACAAGGGAAATTCCTTTTGAATATATTGAGGAGTTCTGGATTACTGTGGTGAAACCCTTAAATAAGACAATGAAGGACCTTACCCTGTTGAGTTCTGGGGAGGCCATCCCAGTTTTGAGGTTATCCCTCCTGATAAGAAGGAGACAGTACCCTCTTCAAGTTCCTTCCAGTGAGAGTTTTTCTTAGATTCTATTCTTAGCTCCTACAGTGTCACATCTTTTTCTTCAGCATATATAGCAATGGAAGAGCTGGAAATAAAACTCATTTTCTCATATCCCTTCCTAGTCTGCGAATTGAACCCTGCTGTGCAATTAGTGTATGTTACAAGTATTGATAATCACTTGACTTATTCCATTAATGGGACACAATTGTTACTATAATGCTCTGAAATTATCTTAATTGTGTAGACCAGATAAACTAGGAATGCAGTGAAATAAACTGAAAAACCTCTTCAAGAATTGCTTCCCTCCCACTGGTGTTACTGTTCCTATAATGCCTGCTTTCATCCAGACCTCTGTAGTAAATACAAAATTTAAAGATAAGTCAGATGCTATTTAAATTTTTAACTTTCTGAGTTGCTAATATTAACAGCAGTACTCATTTTGAGTAGTTAAAATGGAAAAATAGGACTTACTTCATGGTATTCTAAAATCTGGCATTTAGTTTCTTGCATCTGGCCTGAATCATAAATTAATGTTCTAGTTGATAATTTTGATGTGCAGTATAATGTACCTGGCACATTGTTAACTGGTCTTGTTTCAAACAATTTGGCTTATAATCAAATGATACCAATTACTGAATAGTCTGTTCTTCCTTTTTAGGTATGGATTTGTGTCTTTCTTCGACAATGTGGATGTTCAAAAGATAGTTGAGGTAAGCTCAACTTTGTCCAAATGACTAAGAAGTTGAGGTATGAAGGCTAGAGACAAGTTTGTGGAAGCCAAGTTACGTACCTTCTAGTGTAAGTTAGTAAGTTAGGACACAGAAAGTCTAGGGCTGCCCAAAAGGTAAACTTTCTAAAATGTGTGCTGGTGGTAAAATCTTTATGTATTCGCTTAAATAAGAAGCAAGATTAGTTTTTAGCCTGGTGTGGTCAAACATCTCATGTAATTTTGTTTCTGATTGCTCTCATTTATTTATGTGCTTGAAAGCCTTGAGGTGTTTGGCTGCTTGCTTTTGGTAGTTGATGATTGTCATAGAACCCTTTTGCTTATGGCAGAAATGTAGACATTTAGTTTTTGGGATGTCTTGGTTTAAGATAATTAAGATTAACCAATCCCTTTCCACCAATAAGGAGAAAGAAATATGGATAGATATAAGTGAAAAAACAACAGTTTGCTAATAAAAAAGGAAGTAGCAACGGGCAAAAAAATAACACTAATAGTCACTAGTTACAAAGTTGCTGAAATCTCCTGGACTCCCGGGGAACAAAGAGGAACTTGAAATGGTGGGGTGACACCTCCCCAAAATAGTGGCCTCTGCAGCTGATCAACCTTGTAGTTCCAAAGGCAAGGGGAAAATGGTGACAGCCCTCCTCCTTCTTACCTCTTCATTGGTGAATGCGGCTGGCACTCTTCAGCAGCTGGTACTTGGTCAAGGGCTAGAACTCACAGAGGGATTTGCCTTCCTTGTCAGCAGACAGCCAGGCAAGGCCAGGCAGCTGGGCTGGGGTGGCTCTGCCTTCACTTCTGCAGGGCTGCTCCATGCTGGCTGCAGACAGGTAGTTGTGGGATTCACCTTGAGTCCAGTCCAAGATGCAAGAGAGAAACAAAAGATGGGGGAAAAAACCCCAGAGCAGAGCCTCTGCCTTGAGCAAAGACCATGAGGCAAGAGAGAGTGCTGTCTCTGCTTGAACTTTTGAAAGGCTGGGGCACTTGCCCTACTCTGCCCCATGGTTGTGTTTTCTGGCTTCAGGGTCTTAGGAGACAGTAACAATTTTGGGCACAGATAGATAAAATACAATAACATTTTGGGTTCCTAGGGCATAGGAGTAACAGTATCATGGAAGACAGTATTAATTTTTTTATTTATGTCTCAGTAGTTGAAATATGTTTCTCTAGCAGTATTTGTGCATTTGGATGCTACCTGGAATGCAAGTATTTTTTTAAGCCTCCTAGATTGTGCTGTGGCTGTTACTGTGTGTAGTGGGTCTAAGTGCTGGCCAGACACCAGTGCGTCCACTGGAATTATTTACTCATTTTCTGCTGTGAGATAAGGATTAGGAGGAGAGCAAAGCAGGCTCAAAACTTTAAAGGGTATAAAAAAACCCCCTTCATTAACAGGACTAAAACCAAAAAAAAACTTCATTAACAGGACTAAAACCAAAATAATCAGAATAAACCTTCATAACACTTTTCCTACCCTCAAGTCTTCTGTCTTTTCCTACTGACAACGTAAAGAGACAAATGTGGTATTTTCAGTCAGTTCACCACTTTTAAAATAATCTTTTCTTCAGTTCATTTAGGGAGAGGAGCCTCTCCTGCCGTGTAAAGGAGACTGGGCCTGCAGGTGGTCATGTGATCTCCGCTGGGCAGCGGCAGCTCTGGCTGCATGGCTGCTTTCTGGCCCCTGCAGCAGCCAATTCCAGCTGCAGGGCTGCCTCTGTTCTTAGCCGGTGCCAGCAGGATGGCTCTGCAGCTCACAGCCAGAGCGGGGCCAGGCTGTGGCTGGAACTCCAGCCACAGAATATCCACCAGCCTGGCTGTGTGGTAGAGCGGGGCCTTGCCCAGCCAGTGTTCAAAGGCCGGAGGCAAGAGAGTTTTTCCCGGGCTTTGCTCATTTTTAAGTGTGGTTTCACGGAGGCATGTTCAGCTTTTTTTAAGTGGTTAAACAGGGTGTCAGTATTGAAAACTAGCCAGCTGATTGGTTTTATCAGGTCTGAAGAAAGCTGCCAAGGTCCGTATAGGGAATCACTTAGGTAGCTGGTGGATTTGTTCCTTAACTAAAAACCAGACTATGTTGAACCACGACACTGTCACCATATAGTTTTGTGTAGCAAACACAGGAGATGAAGGGGTAGAACTGTTACAGACCTTCTGATCTTGGGAGTTCGGTATCGGAGAAATTTTAAATCTTAAATCTCAGCACTTATAACCGGATCAGGTACTTGGTTCTGATAGACTTGGGCAGGTCACAAACCACTGACAAAGCTTTTTATTTTCCCTCTTTCTCCCCAGCCTGAATACAGTAACTGTGAAAATAACATGTATTGAAATGCAATGTAACTTGCCTCTTTGAAGTCTTTGGCTCAGAAAACTCCTGTGTCTCTGGAGGATGAACAGTCTCTCGTTTGCTTCTGAAGCTCTTAGATAGGGAAGTAGATCAGAAAGACAAATCCAGATAGATGTGCCAGGCACAAATGTAGTGTTCTGTGATGTGCAGATGTGTTTACTGGCCATCCAGCTCTGTAAGTGGGAAGAGAATATGCTTGAATAAAGTGGAGGGTAATGAAACCCCAGCAGGAGATCGTTGATACTCACCAAAAGATTTTAAAAGCTTGCTGTTACCTGATGTGGTATGATGACAAAAATATACAGTGACTGCTGTACTGAGCAACAGTCTTCATCTGAGAACACCTTTTTCTTTTTACTATGTATTACATTTACTATGCTACATCAGTGTGGAATGCTTGCTCTGAGGTAACAATTTCTGTGGAGTCCTCTTGAGTAGCGTTGACATTTGAGCCGTGCAGAGTACTGATTTTCTGTGTGTGCTTCAAAACTGGAGCCTGCAGTGTTCCTCTGTTAATATAGTACTTACTGATCTGAGTTTGTACACCAGAGGTCTTGAAAGACCCAGAGGCATATTGTGGGTTTTCTTTTCAGTGCACATTTCAGGTCTGCAGGCAGTACAAATACCTGCCGTCTCAGAAATAGGCATGTTCAGATGGAACCTGTTGTCTTTTGGAGGGGATTAAAGAAAGGAAGAAATTAACATGGGTGTTGTAGAGTTCAAATTATATGCAAAGGTTACTGCACTAAATCACTTGAGGCCTTATCTGCACCGAGTGGTCAGTGTTTTCTGTAAATAAGCATGATAGAGCCTCTAACTAAAATTAGTCTTGGTGCCTGTGTTCATCTGGCCGTTCAAAAGGCCTTGTAGCCTTGTTCCACCTGATGGTGTTTTTCTTCTGCTTTAGGTATGTAACTGCACTCTGGTCCAGCATGCATCTGTTTGCAGTTCAGATTGGAAAGTTGTCTTTCATTTAGAGGGGAGGCCTGTCTCCTAGGACCTCTCATTGTTGAGGTGGAAAAGGTACTTGCATGATTTTGGGCACAGTAGGATTCCAGAATTAATTTAAAAATACCCAAAATCAACCAAGACACTTTTCCCTGAGAAAAATAAAAACCGAAAAAGTTCACCTGTCAAATTAGTCTATTTGGTGCAATAACTAGGTTATTGCACCTTTTTTCACCCCCATATGTCTGTTGAATCATCTTCTCATGCTGATAGAAATTAGAATGAGCAAGATTTTTGTAATCATTATATTTCTTATTATTTTACAGGCAACAATACAGTTGCTGTTGCCTGTTCAAAGCACTTCCTTTAGCAGAAATGGGAGAAAATTGCAAAACCACGTATTTTCTTCTGAAGCAGGCACTTCTGTAGAGTTGCATGCGATAGAGAATCTAGACAGACTGTCTGCATCCAATACTGACTTTATTGCTTGGTACTAAAATTGTGCTAATAGGGCTAAACCAAAAATCTTTCACTAGAAACCTGAGACCGTGGTCACTTTCCAGTAGTACTCTCACTGAGACAGGAATAGTTAAGGCCTGTGTGTGTAAAGGAGCAGGACTGACAGTCACTGATACATAGTTGCAAATTCGAGTAGTACATGTTACTATTAGGGCCAGTGATACATAATTTTGGAGGGTTGGTGAGGAGGCTGAGCTGAGGGCACTGCAGGACATCTGCAGGTAAAAGGCACATGGTGTTGAGACAGGAGACTGGAGGCTGTTAAGGCTTTATGAGAGTTGATGTACTGTGATGTAGAATCAGAGTCCAGTCTCTTTAAAATCCTACAAACCTCTCACCTTGCTGATTCCCAGCTTACAGAGAATAACCTGTCTTTCAGTCACAAATCAACTTCCACGGTAAAAAGCTGAAACTGGGGCCAGCAATCAGAAAACAACAAAACTTAAGTAAGTATATCTAAGTAAATTTGTTCATATTGCAGGTATTATAATATAACAGGGTTTTTTTCTTAATTATACGTCATTATCTTCGCAAATACTTTTTGTCTGATGCAGTATGTATATTTCAGTTAAACCTGGGTTCTGACTTCTGTGACCTCACTTGTATGGGGTGGTTTTAAGAAGAGTGACATTGGTAGCACAATACAATATAGTTAATATTGAGTTAAATTGGAGATTGAAAACACTTGAGGTTTTTTCCAGCTTGAATTTAGATTCCTAATGAAATACATGTAGTAATGTCTTAATACTATTTTTTATCTGTTTCAAAACAAGATTCCTGCGTGCATCCCAGACAAATAGTTCTTGGTCCTCCTCCACCACAGTTCCAGAGCGTGTGGGGTAATCAGAATATGGAGACATACATGCAGCCTCCAGCTGTCATGAACCCAGTAACACCCTATGTTCAGGTAAGACTGCTCCTGACACTGGTTTTCAATCATAATGAAATATTTATTGAAGGTGCAAGCACATAGGACTTTTGGAGTATGTATTGAGATTCCAATCTGATCTTACCTGCCTGATTTCATATTGCATTCCCCAGTAAGAAGCACCCAACTTCAAACCATTTCAAAGGAATGCCAGCAGCCTTGAAAAACTGATTCAGTGATGTTAACTCATTACAAAACAAGAGGGAGATACCCTTTAAGAATGAGAGCTGTTGAAAGTGGAGGGAAGATTGAGTTATTACTGCTTGTTACAGATGCAGTTCACAAATCAAGTGTATCCAGACATTTAATGTGTTGCTGTCCTGCTTCAGAATAAACTATGAAATTTAAAATGTATTTTTGTAAACTAAGAGTGGGATAAGAAGTTATCCCAGGTACTTTTCTCCTAGCCAAACATATCCTTGGTTTTAAACTGGTGTTGTGTTATAAGAGCACTGTGTTCCAGCATCTGCTGTTAATAGCTGTGCCCAGCACAGTGTTGCAGATGAGCATTCCTTGTGTGGTGTGGGTACAGTGCTTCTGGCCTGGATATGAGTCCTGTGCTTGTGAGTGAACCAGATCAGGCTCTCTTACTGCATTACTGTGTGATGGGGCAGTACTGACTACAATCTGATCCTGTTTTGTATATCTTAAGGAAAGAGGAACAGCAAACTGGCGGAAATACTTTCTTGCAAGGCAGAGAGCTTGATAATAGTATTCTTGCTGATTCTCTTTAGTTTATTAATTTAAGGGCATTAATTCCCTTATAGGCTGGAATGTTCCTTTAACTATTCCCTGAAGAATCTGAGAAAGTTCCACGTTCACAGTGTCAGAATACTTTCAGAAAATAAATACTAGGAAATTGTCTTCATATGAGTACTTAGCTTCCTCTTCCTCCTAGAAACTGATCCTTCAGATTGTACTCCATTATTTCATAGTAGTCAGTCTGCTTCAGATCTACTTCTCAAAGTTTATGGCATGACTTGTGCTTCTGAAATGACTTAAAAGATCAGCTACAAGCAGAAATGGGATTTTTAGATACATAAGGGTTGGAATGTCACTTTATAGATGTTATTAGTGCCTGAAGTACTGAAGCAAGCCTTGTGGGAAATCTAAGGGTTGCTTTTAAATAGTGAGTCTAGTCTGCGCAGGAATTGAAATAACAGTGTAACTTCTAAAAGTGTGCTCCTGGCTAATACCTCTACAAATATCATACTTGTATCTTGCTTCAAAATTGCGTTTTTTTTTTTTTAAAAAAAGCTTTCTTTGCAGCCCTGTCCATACAGTTCATCACCAGCTGTACTGCTAAAGCAGCAAGTTCCCATAGGATATCAACCAGCTTACAACTATCAGGTATGTCAAGTTTTACTAAAAGCAGAAAGGCTGTTGGATACCTGACTAAGCTGGAATGAAGTGTTAACTGGAGTCTGATCTTCGTGCTTCTCATTCTTTGGAATCTATCTTCCTTTAGTTCTTCACAGCTACTAAAGCAAAAACAAAATAGTGATAAAAACTGTTGAGTAAATTAGCATACTCTTTTCTTTTTATAGTTTCATTGGTATTTTCTTAAATGTACTGTGATTAAAACAACTTTGCAACTAGAAAAAAGTACGTGAACTAGTACTCGTGAGAGGGAGCTTTGCATTTGTACGTGCTGTAGTGCAGGATGTTAGGAACTTGGAATCAGAATCGTATCAGATAATAGCATGTTTGCTGTATATGGGGGGGATGTGGTCTTGTGCTATAAAAATGTTAGAGAAGGTGCTTAGCTGATAGTGGGGTTTGAACTACAAGTGAAGTGGGTGGCTAAGTCCTGTTACTGGTGCCAAACTAGGAGTAACTGGAAGCAGCTAGAGGCTTGAGATCTGTTTTCAATGTAGGTATTTGGTTTCCCTTATTTTCCTAATATTTAGAAATATTTTAAAATTTTTCTTTACCTTGGAGTGAGAAGGCAATAGATGGATAAAGTAAGGTATCTTTCTGGATGTAAGACTGTATTGATGAATTGTTTTCTGAAAAATCCAGACATGAAATGCTATAAACAATGGCTCATACAGAGCAGTTACTTTGTCTGTGTTGGAAATTAATGAGTAAAAGGTGGTTCTTGTCTAATTTTTGTTTAAGGCTCAACCACAGTGGCTTGCTGGGGAGCCAAGAAATTATGTAATACCTCCAACTCCGGTAAGTCTACAAAGTTAGACTTCTGAAACTGTCTTCTTTATTAGCACATTGTTTTTACAGCATGATACTTAGAAAAAAAAAGTCTGTTCATTGTCTGGATCTGTGTAATCTGGTCTACAAAAATCTGTAATTGCTGATAAGATTGTATGTAGTTGTTCAGAATTTCTACTGATTTAGTGCTTTTTTGAGTTACCTGGTGGAAGAGATCTGCCTGGTTTTGGCACTAGAACTACATGTTCTAGTTACAGAACTCTGGAATTCTAAGTAAAATGGAGTTGGTTTTTCAGGAAAGGTTGAAGGAAAAGTAAGTTGACCTGATGTACCTTTTTTTTTAAGTTTAAAGAGTCTCCATATTCTTTGCAAATACTGATGAATTTTTTGGCTCCTTCCAATAGGTTTTAAATTTTTTCTCAGGCTACTACAAACTGTAGATGGTGCTGCTAGCCTCTGAAAAAATTTCTTGCTTTCTGTGACTTAATGCAAGAAAAAGGAAAAAATACTCTCTATTTGTTTACAATGTCAGAATTTAAACTTGCCCTCTGGGTATTGCTATATATTTAGGTGTATTTATTGACTACAGTTTTGATTAAGTGTTTAAAAGCTGTAGTAAGTAATTTTCTTGTGAGTGGTATTCTCTTCCTGAAAGTTGTCAGAAGTCATTGAAATATTGATTACACTACTGGCTTGAAATAGGTTTTTTTTTAATAACATCCATGAATGTGGATACATTATATAGCCATAATGTATCACTTTACAATTCAATGGTAGCAGGCCAAAATGTCTTTAGAGTAAGTGTGCATGGGGATTTCATTGTTAAATGTTAAAAGCTTCATTGTAGGAGCAAGCAAGTGTTCTAGAGCTATCTCAGTTAAGCAACTTTAGGTATCATTCTTAACTGTCTTAGTAAAATGGGTCATGACACAATATTTCCCCTACTCATGAAACTTCCCAAAACTGTGAAGATAAATTTGGCACAGTTTACAGATAGATGAGGATCAGTGACACCATAAGTGTGCAGTGTTTTTCCAGTGTTACTGAAACATTGTGTAATACTTAAAAAACTCTCTAGGTGTATACTTCAGTGAACTATCATGGCTCTGAGGATCCAGGATATGTACAGATGGAATGCACTGTTCCAGAGCCCACGCAGTTGCCTAACAGCCCACAGAAGGTAAGTGCTTTCTCAAAACTTTAATATTCTTTATCATAAATGCCATTCCCAGAAATTTGCACATGACGGTTATGTAGCTTTGTCAAGGGCCTTACTGATATCCTAGAAATCAGGGTTATAATTGCTACTTTCAGCCTGTTAAGTCCCATGTATCTGATTTCTGTGTACAACTTCACAAGTCTCACGTTTCCTTGAAACTGCTGTTAGTGCTTGTTTGCAATGCTGAGGGCTGGATAAAGTGTGTGTTCTACCTCATTAAGTCTTGTCAGTAGACTTTGCCTAATCTGTGGAAATTGCAGGGAAAATTACAGGTGCCAGAAAAGTAGATTCAGTAGCACTGCCTGCTGTCTTAGGGTGAAAGTTACCAACTCAGATATTTGAAACTTAAATCTACTTTTCTTACTGTTTCATGGAAGGTGGCCCCAATTTAGTGAACAGTTGGCTCTGAATTCAGTTTTTAAAGGGAGAAATTCCATTTCTGTGCTGTCAGCCTCATCTACAAGAGAATTGGCATGTCACTGATTAGAATTGTTATGCTGTAACACTGAAGGGGGATAATGAGTTAGTAATTTTAGAAGACTGGGCGGGGGACAAAAAAATTTGCAAGTATCTCAGGGAACACAAGGCAGTTGAGGAATCCTGATTTCCAAGTAAACCCTGTGACACACTGGCACTGCTAGCTAGTAATGCCCTAACTAAGAAAATAACTTATAACTATATATGCACCTATAACTGTATTTCAGAAGTCTGTGGACAGGGGCATGCAAACAGTACTATCCTGTCTGTCTAATCCTGAGAACCAGCTGACAAATGACTTTGTATCACAGGACAGCAATGTAAAGGTACGTAGTGGAAGTAAAATGATATCCCTGAAACATAGGTGCCCTTCAGTGTGTTCACCTACAAGATACTATAAAGATGAAGCAATTCATATCTGTGGATGCCACTTGAATTTTTTCTTCCTTGTACACGCTCTTGAGATGTGTGGATTTGGCTCTCTGTTGCTTAATGATGGAAAGAAGTGCTGAAATTGGATTCAGTGGGTTTAATCAGGACAGCATAAAAATTGCTGAACAGTAAACTAATGAACAGTTAGAGCATAAGTCTGGCTAGTCATTTCTCAGTCACATGGCTGAAAGCAGATTACTCCCTAGCTTGGACAGAGGATGTTGACGTTAAACCTTGATAGTCTGTACAATGAAATAGCTACTGTGGATGGTGGCTAGTTATGCTTTGTCTCTGCTTTCACAAATAAATGGTGGTCCAGGTTGGTAAGCTGGTTGTTCTTTTTTTGCTGTATGTGTTCCATCTTTGTAGTGTTGCAATTTCTGGTTACGTTCCAAGTCATGTGTAATTTCAGGTTATTAATTTCTAAGACCTTGCTTCCTTTTTGTAAAATAGCAGATCCGTGAACTAGACAGGTGTACTCTGAAAAGGGAATGGAGAAGCTGTGTTTTGTCAGTTTTGAAGAGGGGTGAATAGAGTACAGGGTGTCTGGAGATAGTTTTCATGAGACTTTGGTTCCTTTATTCTGATTAATTGAATTTTTTTTTTTTTGTCCTCTCTTCTATCCCATCCCAGGAGGGTAAGACATACCACTTCAGAAAAGGAAAGACAGTACACAAAGCCATTTGATCAACAAAGACTTCAAAGTATCTAAATTAATTAACTAGATGGTACTACAGTTCAATTTAGCAATACAGAATGTAACATTTCTCAAAGTTACTTCATGTTTGTACTCCTGTTCTACGTGTTTTGATACTGTTGTTGTTGCTTGAGTAGTTTGAAGTTCGAAGTTGTAAGAGTTGACAAACTTCAGTGTTACTGTTTGTGTGCTTCCCCTGATAACTGACTGGAATGTTAGAGAGTTTATATGTTTCCTTCACGTGGATTTTTCTCTGAGCTTTAAGGTACAGTTTGCATATTACACGTTGGTTTTCGTTAACACATCGTTTTTCGTTAACTACCATTTGACTTAGATTGGCCGGTTAACTCCTGCGGTTTAAAAATGGAAGTAGTTATTTGCCCAAGATAATGTATTTTAAGACTGAGCTTTTAAATCAGTGCAAAGGAAGATGAGAAGTTGTAACTGAGCTGAAGCCCTGTAAGTCCTGCTTGCCTTTAGACGACATAATCAATGTGATTATGTTCATTGATGACAGTCTATGTACCTGCAGTCTTGAGCATCACTATTATTTTTGGGTAAGTAATGAAGAGAATCCTAAAATTCCTGTATGTAACTTAAAATGCAAGAATGTTATCTGTATTGGGCGCTCAGTCAGCCAATACAAGGTTTTTTACTTGAAAAATCTTAGCAATACCTGTATTTTAAACTTCTGAGAAAATACTGCACTTATATAAACCTTTGTTATGTGATGCAAACTGTTGATCAAAGAATATGTGTATGACTGTTTTAATAATCATGTAGATTTTAGGTGTGTATTGTGAAACAGTGAAATAAATTTTTACTTTGCTTTGGTTTCCTAAATTTCTGGTGTGACAAATCTAAATAATAACTTGCTAAAGCTGTTAAAAACTTACTGCTCTGTGTGAAATTTCCAGTTGCTATAAATCTATAGTAACAGACCTTCATTTTGTGTAGATACTAGCTGAAGCTTCCAAAGAGTAGAACTGAGAAAAGAGAACAGTCTTTTTATATGTCAGGTCCTAGCTTGCTTTTTTTCTCCTACTCAAACACCTCAATCTCTCCAGACAATAAAACAAAAATATGCCTGTCTTGTTAAGGATGTATATATGAGGCTGTTTAGGACTGCCTGTTCAGCTTCAAATTTCCAGAAGGTTTAGAGATAGAAATGGCTAGGCAAAGACTTGGCCAGACATACATGTTGGTGAAATATGTAGAAGGGAAGTGGATGTGTAAGGGAATATGGCTAGAGCAAATGTCCAAGGACTGCTTCTCAGGAGTGTTGTGGATAGAACTTTATTAAAGGAGAGTGAGGGAAAATGATGATGCAGCTTTGTACTGATGTTCTGATAGCATAAATTAACCTGGAAAAAGCAAAGCCTATACCAGTTTCCCTACTCACTGTTTCATGTTACTGAAGATGGTGTTAAGTGTTCCCATGATACTGATTTGCCATGTTCTTTTTCAGACTGCGCTTTTAAAGATAGTGGCTTGATTGTGCGCAACTTCTGTGTTAGCAGCTTTTTTGCAAAATTTTTTCTAGTATTGAATCAGGACCCTGTCCTTTCCAACTTTCAGTGTCTAAACAGCCTGCGTGTGGTTTCAAAGCTGTGATGTCAGTTTATTGATAAAAGGTAGTTGTTTCTTTGCAAATGCAGATTTCTTTTTGGCTTGATTTATGTTGGCTTGGTTGCCCCAGACCTTACCTGAGGCTTTCTGCTGTAGCCCTTAGAAAATGCAAAGGGCCCTGTGCATAGCTGTCTCGTTGAAGATTCCCACCACCAAAAGAGGAGATTAAACCAGAAGATGGCTACACAGAATACACATCTTCTGTTTATTTGACTGAGTGTTATACACAGGACCATCTGGTGACCAAGTTAATTGTACAGTGCACTTGAAATGGTACTAGATCCTTACAGGCATGCTGAGAGGTTCTCTCACAAGGGAATAGTCAAGGCCTTATGAATATAATTTATTTTTTATTCCATTAAATCATGTTGTGCTGGTTCTGCTAGCTGCTTACTTGTAGAGCAACCCATGCATTTTTATTCTTTTGAAGTACCCTATAGCATGTAGCATAAAACATAACACAAAACCAATAAGTACATCTCTTTCCTGTTGCATTCAGAAAGTTGAAACATCTGTTCATTATTGCTGTGATTGAAGGCATTTCCAAAATCAGTGCACGGTACCCCTTGTATTCTCAAATCAAGTGGACCATATTAACTGTGAGCTAGCAGGCTTGTCAGTCCTTGTGCTTCTGCATTTGCTTGCACACAGTATGTACATTCTGTGAGATACTCAAAAGCTTTGGGTGTACTTTAAATATTAAGACCGCTCTTTGTCAAAAGAAACAATTGTATAGACAAGATACAAAAATAAAATGCTTGCATTTAATTGCTATTCTAGAGCTATGACACTTGGTTTGTTTTACTTCCTGCCTGAAGTACCCCAGTTTGCTGTTTGATGGCCTTTTCATATCTTTTTACACACTTTGCCACCTGACAGAATTATTCTTGGAATGAGACAGCCAGACAGATGGTATTCTTGGATCTCCATTAGAATGATTGTCTGGCACAGATGCTAATTCCCTGTCAAAATGGAAATATTTTTTTCCTTCTAGGTATTTGTGTGCTAAACTATCTTATTCTGAAGGTGATGTGATCCTTTTTTGCCAAAAAGAAGGAAAAGTGTTTTCCCTTTTGTATTTCATATGGTTTTCTTTTGTATGCCTTACTGAAAGAGATTTTTTAAAGTCCTCTAACAGATATACACTCTATATTCCTTCTAGGAATTAATTTCTAGACCAGTGTTTTAGAAGAGATAAAAAATGTAAGAGCTTTAATGTCTGCCACTTCTCATATTGTTGAGAAAGTTAAAAAAGGTGATTCCAAGCTATTAAAAATATTGAGGTTTCTTCAGGTAGAGTATGCATCTCAAAAAATCACTTAAGTAGCTTTACAACCCAGATAGATTCTTACTTCCTGATTTGTTTCTGCTCTAAAATTTGAGCTGAAGCTTGGGAGACAAACTCATATTGGAAGTTCTTTTAAAGAAAAAGGCCCCAGCTGAGTTTAAAAAGGCCTTTGTATTGTCCCAGTGGCTGTTCAAGCTTTAACTTAAGGGCTTGTTTGTTTGTGGGGATTTTGTATTTGGTGGGGGTTTCTTTTTTGTTTTGTTTTGGATGTTTGGGAGTTTTTTTTTCCGAGTAGTGTGAACTTGTTTAGTGGGTGCTCAAGACAAGCATGAAAAGGGGTTTCCTATTCTTTCATCTTTAGGTTGTGAGACTGTAGAAAGTATAGAAATGAGGGCAGGATTTATATTTTAAAACATGTTGCTGTAGAATATTGATGCTGCTGGCCAAAAGCAATTACTGTATAGATAGTTTCTCTGATTTTAATTATCTCAAAATTTCTAAATATGTAGTGAAACAAAGGTTCATGCTGTAGTTAATATATTGCTGATGGAGTGGGATATTAGAAGTACTGCTTATAAGACAGTACTGATGCGTCAGCAGTACTACTGCTCTTCTTGGGGTGTGTGTATCATGCCCTTTAAGCTTCTGTTCACCTTTTCCTGTAAGTAGGTGTCCAAATTTCAGGGTATTGTTTAAACTACCTGGTGTTTATACTAGATCACCTTAAAAGATCCTTTCCAACCCAAACTGCTCTATGATTCTGTCAAGGAATCTGCTTTCTCCTACCCCATCCAGGATCACTCTGGATTTAACCTTGTAGGCTGTCTTAAATTTAAAAGAATGTTTTCCTGTGTGATGCCCTTTTTTTGTCTAGAACAAGCCTACCAAATCTCTTTTCCCCCATTATTTTTGCTTCTCTATGACAGACTCTTCAGTGAACTTTCAAACTTCTTGTAAAGTCTTTCTAGAACAATTTAGGATTAAGCTCACCCATTTAAATAGAGCTTGTCTTCTTTTCCTGGGAAAGAATTTGTGCTTAGAACTGGAAATTAATATGTGGATAATTTAATGGGATGGCTTGAGTTGGATGGGACAACTCAAAGGTTATCTAGTGAACCCCCTGCAATGAGCAGGGATATATCCAACTAGGTCAAGTAATTCAGAGCCCTTTCCACTCTCACCATAAATGTTCCCAGGGATGGGACATCACCACTCCTGGGCAACCTGTTCTGGTGTCTCATAGACCTCATGGAAGAAAATGCCTTCATTCTGTCCAATATAAATCTGCCATCCTAGTTTAAAACCATTACTCTTTCTATTGCAACTTGCCCTACTAAAATGTCTCAGTCTTTCTTACAGGTTCCCTTTAGTGTTGAAGGACCCAGTAATGTCTCCCTGGAGCATGTTCTGCCTGTCTTCATAGGAGAGCTGCTCCAGCCCTCTGATCATCTTTATGGCCCTTCTCTGGACCTGCTCCAACAGGTCCGTGTCTTTCCTGTGCTCAGTACTCCAGGTGGATGCAGTACTCCTCCGGGTGGAGTTTCACCAGAGTGGCAGAATTCCTTCCCTTGGGGGAAAAGGGACAAACAACCCAATGTTTTGGCCTGTAGCAGTTAATAGGGTCATGCTGAGGAGTTGTGCAGCCATCCAATTCTTAGCATAAGCTGATTTTATTTTTCTTGAGTGTAAGGAAGCAGTTAAATTATTAAAATGGGATTAGTGGCTCCTGTATATCACAGTAAGATAGTGGTGCCTTCTATAAGACTTGTAAAGAGGATCCTACGTACATGTGGTAAAGTAACCATGTAGAAATGTGTTCTTAGCACAGACACTCAATTTCTAACTTTTAGGAGGACAGTGAGGCAGGGAATAGAATATGAATTGGTCAGAGGCCATACATGAAATCAGAATCATTTGGCTGGGAAAGGATGTTTGAGATCTGAACAAGGATGCTGAGCTGAACAAGTCTCCCCAAGTGCCACACCTCAATACCTCTAGGAATAGTGACTGCACCACTTTTTTGGGCAGCCTGCTCCAATACTTGACAGCTCTTTTTTGTGAAGAAATTTTTACTGAACATTAAAGGTGAACCTCCCTTGCCAAAATCTGGGGCCCATTTCTTCTTGTCCTGTAACTTGTTACTTGGGAGAAGAGGTGGACCCCCAACCTCCTGTGTTGAGTGACAAGGTCTTCTCCAAGCTTCCTTTTCTCAAGGCTAAACAGCCCCATCCTCCTCAGCTGTTCCTCATCAGACTTGTGCTTCAGACTCCTCACCAGCTTTGTTGCCCTTCTCTGGACATGCTGTGCTGCTTCATTTTTCCTCCAGTATTCAAGATGTGGCCTTACCAGAGTCCAGTACAGGGACACAACTGCTTCCTGGATCTGGCTATCGTATTTTGTGATACAAGCCGGGATGCAGTTGGCCACCTGGGAATGCTGCAGGCTCGTGTTCAGGCCCTGTCTCACTCACTATTTTGGGACTGCTGTGGACCAGGGGAATCTGACTGTCTAATTAAAACAAAGCATTACAAAGGTCTGTGGTGGGTGTTGCTGCAATGTGATTTCATCCCAGTGCCCTGAATGTCAAAGTGAAGAAATTCAATGAAATGCAGTAGATCGGTGGGAGTGACTTATGATTCTCTTAAGAAGAGATTGTGGTTGCTAATGGGGCTCAGCTGCAGAGGTTGCAGCTCCCTGTGGTCCCACCTGATGCCCTTAAGGGTAACCCACCTGGCCTGTTGGTGTGTCTTGTTCAGCGTGGTGTCCAGCTGTAGGCTCTGTGGCTCTGAACCTCAGGGGCATCTTGGGGTAGAGGTGACCAGCACCGGGGTTGCCCAGGTGCTCCTTTTCTGCCAGCACAGTTTTCCAGACACTCTTCACCAAGCCTGTAGTGTTTCATGCAGTTGTTGTGACTCGAGTGCAGGACCTGGCACTTGGCCTTGTTGAGTCTCATCAAATTGGCTCATCAATCCAGCCTGTCCAGGTCCCTCTGCAGACCTCCTTCCTGCCCTCCTGCAGATTAACACTCCTGCTCAAATTTGTATGTTCCACGAGCTGGGGACTGTACACTTGATCTTGTCCAAATCATTGATAAAGACACTAAACAGAACTGGTCTGAATATTGAGGCCTTGGGAGCCCCATTAGTGACCATCTAGATTCAACTCCTGTTTGCTTGTATTCTCTGGGCCTGGTAATCTTGAAGATTTTTACCTAGCAAAGCATCCACTTCTCCAAGCCATGAGCAGCTGGTTTGCCCAGGAGAATGCAGGGGAGAACTATCAAAAGCTCTGCTAAAGTTTACTGAAGTCAGGATGCTGAGTACCCCAAGAACAACTGGTGAAAATACGAAGGTAGCTTCTTAACTTACTAGGGGAAAATCAGCTTGTTTTACAGTGCCTCATGGAACTGAGCAGCTCACATGTGATTTTCAGGTAGGTTTCAAGTCTGCTGAAGGTGATGTTTTCATTACAGCCATCAGAGGGCTCTCACATCCAGGCCTGCATAACAGACTCTGGCTGTAGCTATGAAATGCCAAAGAGCAATTGCACTGATGAAGGCATGTGCTCACTGCATATAGACAAAAAGCTTACAGTGTGAATAAGATTTCCCTTAATGATGTTTATTAAATTTATTTTGAGCAATTGTGCAGAATTGATTTGCCTAAGAATATTGGGGGAGAAGGAGGGGTGTGAAAGGGCACCTCCCAAAGTAGGTATTTTCCTTTCTGTTAAATCTTTCAATTGTGCAGATAAAAATTACCAATGCCGCACTAAATGTTAGGAACGTTAACTGAGGTTGCTTGTCTGCTACTCCTGATTTTACTAGAGAAAAAACTTGGTACTCTTTACTTTCACTAGAGTAGAGATCTTTATACATAATTAAGCAACCTACTTACTGAATCTCTGCTAGAGAAAAGTGTTGCAATGATGAGTTGTGGCTTAACCCCAGCTAGCAACCAAGTACCACACTGCTGCTTGCTCTCCAGTGGGATCAGGGAGGTAATTATTAGAATGGTAGCTAGAAAAACTGTGGGTTGAGGTAAAGGCCTTTGTAATAGAAAAAGCAAAAGCTTCACACACAGGCAAAGCTGAACAAGGAATTAATTCACTTCTTCACATAAACAGGCAGGTGTTCAGCTATTTCCAGGCTAACAGGGGCCCATCAGTGTATCAGTGACTAGAGAAGACAAGTGCCACCACTCCAAATGTCCCTCACTTCTCCTTTGCCCCACTTTATAGATGCAGCATGAAGTCCTGTGGTCTGTAACATCCCTTTGGTCAGTTGGGATCACATGTTCCCACTGTGTCTCCTTCCAGTTTCGCATGCACACTCAGTCTCTTTGCTAGCATGGCAGTACAAGAAACAGAAAAGACCTTGGCTCAGTGTAAACACTGCTCAGCAATAGCATCTCTGTATTACCAGCACACTGTTCAGCACAAAACCAAAACATCCTCATGGTAGCCATTGTGAAGAAAACTAACTGCACACAGATCTTTATTGGTAAGGCACTTCCTGTAAATGCTGGATTCCATGTGTTTTTGACAGTGAAGTAAGTGTGTGGTCTTTGTTACAGTATTCATAAAACCTAAATTGTCAGTTGTGATTATCTGAGTGTTGCATTGGTTATTCCCTGACTTAGGAGAAAGACAGACACTGAAATTACTTATTTTCTTAGGGGATCTGTGATAGTTTCATTAATTAAAAGTGGAATTGTGCTAACAGGTTTTAAATGTAGATTTTTCAAAGTAAGATAAATTATGATAAATAGTGGTGAAGTTTCCAAAACGGTATTTTAGTGCTGTTGTTGCCCATTAGTAGACTGTGAATGTAGGGCTGATGAGCTTTGTTCTGCTGTGGTATCCTGAACTCAGAAAGGTGCCCAGCAAACCTCAGAATGCCAGGCTCTAGAAGATGGGCAGCTTCTGTGCTGTGTGACAGCTCACACCAAAGCCTGCTTTTTGCACTGAGACAGTACTAAATGTGGCTGCTGAGCTGAAGGAAGCCTGGAAAGGGATTTTTTTTTTTACTTCCCATGCTATATGTAACTTGACTGTATCTCTTCAGCTTTTAAAAACAGCCTTTTAGGCAGTTGATTCCATGAAGATATACCTGTAAGAGTTCAGGAGCCTTGAGCTCCTGGTGAGTCAGTAGATTAAAATAAAAAAATAATCATGGAACTGACACTTTAGCAAGTCCTTCTGTGACCAGGGAAAGAATATCTTCTATGTTCCTGTGTAAATTCAGGGCCACTGCAGAAACATTTCATGTTCATTTCTGTTTCCCTTAGCTTGGTGGGGAATTTAAGCACATCAAATTCTGAAAGGGCTGTTATTCATCCTTTTTCAAACTCATAAGCAGGCCTTAAAGTCAGGCTGGCACTAACTGCAAGCAAGACTTCCTCCAGGCAAGTGAGGTTTGGTTAAAAAAGTGAGCAGTAGACTGTACCCATTCTTTAAAATAAGCTTTAAAACTGCTCTTTCAAAGAACATTCTCAGAGAAATGAGACTGAAATATTTTTTACATTTTAAGCCTTGACTTCAGCCTTTGGTCCTAGACTATTTGATCCATTTTTGAGAAACTATGCCTGAATATAACATAGATCAGTATGGTGCCTGAGCTGGGTACAGATGAAGGTGTAGGAATTCTTAGAAGCTAAAGATACATGAGGAGTTCACTGTTTTTGTATTATTTATTGTTCACATTCTGCTTTGTAATACTTCAGTGTGATCTGTCTGGCTTATGTCTGGTTTATAACCATCTCGGTTCTATTTCTGCCTGCTAATCTTCACACTGTGGTGGACCCAGCTGTGCAGTCCATCTCATACGCAGAATGGTAGCAGTTGCCATGACAGCATATAGCTACCTACTGGTGGCAGAATAATAGCCGTGTGACTTCTTTGGGAAGTGTCACCAATGTTATTTAGTCGTCAGCCAGCAGGTGGGGCATTAAGCTAACAGAAACCTGCCAAATACTGTCATTTATAAAACCTTTCGCTTGGGGAACACTGCAGTTTGTCCTTTTGACAATAAAAGCTGTCCATTGCAAAATGTTACAATTCTTATTGTGGGCTAATTCATTTTTTGTTAAAAATATAGCCGTAAGAAATGCCACGAGAAGGCTTTGTAGATGGCCAAAAACTGTGTTATGAGTTGTAGTGGCTTTGGAAGAAAGGCGGGGTTTGTGAGCAGGTTTAACACTAGTTCCAAGTATGTCATCAGGAGAGAGCTGGGTATTCCATAGGAAAGTTTGAAACACTGATGTGTTCCCTAGCTGAAAAAATCCATCAGCTTATTTGTAACTCTTTTCACTCCTTCTCTTTATTGTACAGTACTTACAAATCAAATCCTTAAATGAACACAACAGTATTTCAAAGGATTATAAGTCCAAAAGGGTTTTGGTTTTCCTTTCTGCTTTCAGATAAGTCTAGTTTATTCTACAATTCCAATAATTTGACAAATACAAAATAACAAAAAGAAAGGCCTGTAGAACTACCCAAACTCGGTATATTTTGAATCTACTTATTTGTCCACCTTCATTGTTTCCTTTTTTACAGAGGTGGTGTTAAAATGAGTAAGAACATGGACTACTTCTTTAAACTGGATACTCATTCTTAATCTCTCCGTTCTTGTAAATGGAACACAGTAATTGCCAGTGGGAGGGAACTCAGATATGTGGTTTACCCTTCCTACCAGTGCTTGGTGTTACCTGCTGTTTTCAGTGTTTTCGAGGACCAGATCTTTCTAGGTTGGTTGGAAAAAGGGAAGCGGTTATCTGGCAGAAATTGTGGATAACTTAATTTTCAGTTGCTATGTCTGCTTCCCCTAGGGAACTATGAGCTCTATGAAACGTTTGCTTTCTTGGATGACATTTTGCAATATAAATGACACTTTATGATAGGGTATTATGAAGCCAACACTGAACAGAGTAAGAAAAAAAGATTTAGGGTTCACTTACATATTTGCTTACCTTATTACAGAAACACCACTAAAGAAGTGAAAAAATAATAAAATATTATTTTGCTGAGTTCCTACATTTGATAGAGACTCTTAAATAGTCTTAGTTAAGAACTACTGTGTGTGTCCAGATCAATGTTTTTCTAGTTCATTATTGTATGTCATTGTCATTATTGGAAACCTGTCTATAAATGGAAGAGTAAAAAGGAAAAAAATAGATCCTTGAGAACATGGCTCAGCTTCTAGTAGCTTGTGTCTGAGGTTTTCATCTTGTCTTTTATTCTCCTTTTGGTATATATTGAAGAGACTAGCAAGGCAGACTGTACTAAAGTATTTTGCCACAATGTCATAAAATGCATTTGTAAATAAAAAGAATGGTATTTGCTGCATGAGTGCAATGTGCTTTCATCATTGCCTTTAAGACTTAGTAATGTTTTAACCTAAATAAAAATCGATTAAATTGTAACAAGCCTGTTACTTAAAAAAATTCAAAAGATGAAGCCAACTTCTTTCATAGACCATTAGGATTCTTTAACAGATTTTTTGCCATACTCAGTGTTCTGAAAAGGGCTTTAATTCTGTACAGAAAAACCCAATCCTGTGGTGGAACTGCCTAAATAAAAGGCAGTCATTAGTAATATTAAGTATTTATACCTGCAGGTCTTCAGAAGTACTCTTGGTTTGTTGTGAGTATGGTAGTTTCAAGTTCTGTGTGCATGCTGCCTAAGCACCCAAAAATATCCTCTATGCAGAATTAGAAGCAGCTCCTTAGGCCACAGGACAAGTTAAGTCAGGAAGGTTCTAGTGTATCTGGTGAAGTATTGACAGAATAAGTTTTTTGTAACAAATGTAGGGGACATTTGTAGCTAATGGTGACTCTGATTGTGTCCTGAAGCTTTGAGTTTTGGTGACAGATCCTGTTACAAGCTGCCAGAGTGTTCTCAATCCAAGTGGCAGGGGTCTGTGTTTTGGTAGGAGGTGAGGTATTACCTCAAACCAGCCTGCTTGGCTTTTAATGGCACCTTCAGAAACGATGAAATTCCTGTTTCTGTGTTTGTTCCCTCACACATGTATAAGCTAAGGATGAAATAGAATTGTGTTATAGTACTGTTAGTTATTCTGGAAAGAATGCTTTTGAATTGCAAAGCAGCTGTCTCATACTTAATTGGAAGCAGAATTCTATCTTAGGTTAAGGACAAGGGCAGTTAAGGGAATTGGTCAGTTAAGTGCCCCTGGCAAAGCTGCGTGGGGAAAAAGACAGAATCTGTCTTTCCTCATACAACAGCAAGGTTTATTTTACTTTTGTCTGAATTAAGTAACATGGAGAATTAAACTTCCATTTCTTTGACCCGTTAGGAAATGGAAGTTTTCTAACTTGATTTTTTGATATTACATTTAAGAAATCTTATTAACTACTCTTTCAACCTTTGTGCTGCACTTCATACCTAGTGACAAAGAGAAGGTGGAGCTGGTGGGGAAAACGCATTGCTGTGACTAGTCACAAATGCCACTAGTGTTTTCTTACTGTGTTTTTTACCTGTCACAACAAGGATATACTTCTATATACTTATAATTTTAAGATCAAGGATGAAACTTAATGGTTTTGTTTTTCACTGTTCCCCAAGTGCACTGCATGGTGAAGTAAGGTTTCTGAAGACTTGCAGCACATTTTTTCACCCTGCCATTCCAGAAAACTAAAATATGGCAGGAAATACCAACCTTTGCAGTTATGGAAAGTTAGTCAACTAAAATAGTTGTTTATTAGTACAAGTGCACAGGTTTGTTTTGTGTCTGTATGTAAATGCTAATGAATATAGAGTCCACATTTGTCTTGTTTGAATGCTACTCACTTTGTTAATTCATCATGTGCTCAAGCAGCTTCTTTTCATCACCATTGGCTTTCTGTCTTTGGTGTCAGAAAGTTCTGCATGCTGAAATCACTTTCTTAATGCAACTGCCTAGAATGATATGATTTTACAGTTTTCAAAATCTGAAAGTAATCCATAGATACCCTGCTTATGATTTTCTCTTGATAATTGACTCTCTTTGGAGCAGGCTTTTCTCTCCTGCACTGTTACTTCTAGTTGGATCTAGAATAGAAAGTGCTCTTCAGTACTTATTATCTCCACTGCTTCTTAGGAGTCTGGGTTAGATCGTGGTCCTTGTTCATATTCTGTCTTGGCAAACTTTATCTTATTAGCTATAATTGATCCGGTTACATAAAGAGATCTGGAAAGATTTTGCTGTGGAGGGTGGAGCGCTGTTCAAATAACTTTTGGTCTGAGAAGTTTAAAGAGAACATAAAAGGTAGGGTGGTTGAGGCCACAGTGATACTTCTGGTGTATAAAACAATGCACTCGGAATGCATAGTTCATGTGCAACTTCTGTGACATCCCAACTTTGCAGAAGGGATTAATTCATTATAATTTACTTTTTAATTCATTTTTCAGATTGTTTCATTAAGTATCGAATTTCCTAGGACTGTATCTATGTAGAGTTCATTCAGATGGTAATGAAGCAAACTCTTCCCACAAGTTATTAGCAATCAGGCTAGAATCAATTGCTCAGAACTATAAGATAGTGACCCACTCTTGTATTTTGCCTTGTTTAGTCACTGTTTGTGCTACTGGAAGAGCTGGGCTGCTGTAAATACCCATCTACAACTTCCTCAGGAAGGGAATTGGTGATGCAGGCATTGATCTCTTTTTCTCTGATGATAGTGACAGGACATGAGGGAATGGCATGAGGCTGAGTCAGGGGAGGTTTAGGTTGGAAAAGGTTCTTCACTCCAAGGGTGATTAGGCACTGAAACAGGCTTCCCAGAGAAGTGGTCACAGTACCAAGCCTTGTCTGTTGAGGGTGGGCAACACCCTTGGGCACATGGTGTGATTGTTGGGCCTGTCCTGTGCAGGGCCAGGAGTTGGACTTTGATGACCCTAATGGGTTCTTCCAACTCAGGATATTTTATGATTCTATGAAATTCATGGAATACTACTTTTCTGGGGCATATCTTACCTATCCATTTACTAGAAAGGTAATAGACTATTTAACACTTAGTAAAAATTGCATGAATTTTTGCATTATTTAAAGTGCCTGGTTGTCCAGGCCTTTTTCATATTAGTGAAATCTCTCAAATGAGAATCTCAGCTGACCTCATTAATACAGTTGGGCACCAGGTATCAGGTAGGTGGAAATTTACAGCTTGGGAAATTCTAAGAATTACTTTCCTTTATATGTGATTTAGCTTAATGCAATGGTAGAAGGGGAAAAAGCAGTGATTTGTTCATAGTGCTCTGTTAAACTACTGGAATGTTCAGAAACAGAAATATGTATGAGTATGTATCTAACTCCTTATTGATGGTACTAAGTAGTGCTTAATCTGGATATCCATAGAAAGGAAAAGGCACATACTCCAGCTCCTTCAGTAGTTTAATGCTTCTTGTTAGCACAAGTCTCAGCCTTCTGCACTGACTTGTAACTAGCTGTCCTTTTATAGAGGGCTTTCACTTGCAGGTTTGTGGAGCGCCTATGCAAGAGAACCAGCTTGTGTTCTGTAATCTGAACACAATCATAGCTTCTCTCATGCTTGTTAGAGTAGCCCTTCTGACAAGGAAAATTTGGCCACTGTTCTCATCACATTGAGCAAGGGCAGCTTTAGTGCCAACTTGATAGAGCATTAAATCTCTCTCTCTCTCTCTCTCTCTGGACAATGGTCTTCTATATGCAGGCATTTGGGGGCATATATCTTCTGTTTCTGAAGGTTCTTCTACAGCCTGGATTTAACCAAAATTATTAATTAGATGAGAATGTGAAATCTGTGTTATTTGCCAGATGTGTACTAAAACGTTCAAGAAAGGCAGAATAAATAGAGATGAATTAAATAAATTGTCAGAAATTCTTAAATGTAGCCACAGTTTTCCTCTTGCTCCTACAGAAGCATATCTTGTCAGTAATGATCATGTGAAAAATTACACCCACACAATGTTATATAACTATGTACAGTCTTCAGAAATTTATGTCTATAAATGCATTTTAGGTTTCAAGACTATAGAAAGCAGCTTTCAGAAAGAGCTTCCAAGCAGAAAACTGATTATTAATTAAATCTAGCTTCTGCAGCTCCCTAGTAGTTGCTTTCAAATGAACAACAGAAGCACTTTAATAATAATAAAATAAAAATTGCCCCGTGCCCTTAAAATGCTGTAGTGGTAGAACTTATGTTCAAGTTACTCTCCTTGGGAAATAATACTAATTGGGCTAAAATTGTGAGCCAGTCTGAATTTTAGATTGCCTCCCTGCTCTGGAACCCTGGAAAATCAAAAATAGCTGCTGCTTCTGAGCAAGGGTCAGATTGTGTGCTGCTGCTGGGACAGAAAGGGTTACACCACCATCACCATTAGCAGCTGGGAGCTGGTCTGATTCTCTCTCCACCAGCAGTATATGTTTGACTTCTCCAGAGTTTTCTAGTCTGTCCTACTTCTTCAGACTGGGAAGCAGTTTTCCTGGTATTTCTGAGGAGTTATGGCATAGTTCTAATAACACCCAGTGGCATTACTTCTTTGCCATAAGAAAAGAGTTCATCAAAAACTGAAATTTTACATTTCCACTCAAGCTTATCATCACCTCTTTGTCTGGAGCACTTCAGTGTGTGGAAGACTCCATCGTTGAAAGCTCCAAGACATTCAAGATCTTGCAAGTGCAAGAATCGTGGAAAACAAACTGGAACCAGACACAGGCCAGACAGTTACAGAGCCTTTCCTGGAGCTACCGGGTGGCAGCTTGCTTGGCACTAAGGAACTGTGCAACACTGAAGGAATGCTTTTCCCTACCAAGCACACCAATTCATACCAATTGAGGAGGAAATGCAAATGAGTGCAAAGAATGATATATTTAGCATTGGTAAGACAGAGGTACTTTCTACTACAGGACCCAAATACAAACTAGAAATCAAAAATATGTTTTTTCAGCAAATAAGGAAAAAAGTCTGATCATTAAGTAATTAAGATGTTTCATAGCAGTTTGCACTGGTGATCTGAAACTAACAGTAACAATAAATGAGAAAAATATGTTAAATGTCTTGTCCACCTCAAATGGAGCCTAGTTTTTCTGATTTTGCATTTTCTTTCATATTTTGTCTTGTTAATGAAAAATTCAGTATATCTTAAACTTTGTTTTGCAGAGTGGTAGACAAATAAAACTATTTTTCTTTACTGATATTTTGGTATCTCTTTCTGAATAACAGAAGTCAGTCAGAAGTAACTTAAGTTTTGCTGAATCCTGTTCAATGTGATGATGCAGATGTCTGTTGCTTTTTAACAGAGGAAACAAATTTTATTCTAAATGAGCTTTAAGTCTTTTTCACACAAGTGTGAAAACTAGAAAAATGGGATGTGGTTACTTTGAATGCTGGAGTCTAAGTTTGTAGTAAAAATAACAGCAACTGGTATTGTATTGTCATGCAAAAAAAATTACTTAGACCAGTGTGGATCTTTCCTAATTAGTTATTCAAATAGTACTTGGAGTTGTGAAGTAAGGAGTTTCCTAGTGGCATAACTAGAAACACCTTGCACAAGACAGAAATGCTATGCATGTGTTTTCATGCTGCTTTTGCCTAGGCCAAAATAAACACAGACATTTGGCCAAGCAGAATTCTTAAATAGCCCACCAGTAGCAATTTACACCTATGCTGAACTTGCCTTACTCAGCTGCACCCAGGACTACAAAGTGCAAATAGAAAACGTGATCGCTCCTGCTTGTGGTACAGGAGCTTGTAGAGCTCTGCACTGCTAAATGTGTGGATTTACCAGAGAGATTACACTGACTAGACACAGAAATAAAACATTTTAAAGCTCTTCTTAACTCCCAGGGCAAACTAATATTCCCTAATGGAGTGTCTAGGGGCAACGTCTTACTGTTGATTAAAGCAATAAGGTCCTTCAGTTGTTTATAGTTAAATGGTTGTTAGAGTAGTATTTTATACTTAATTAAGTAAGTAAATTGCTACTGTTTTGCAGTAGTTTATTGCTCTGCAGGGAGATGTGTGTATGTGTGTACATATAGATATATATATTTTCACCACAACTCTGAAATCTGTCTAGGATCCTTGTTTAGGATTTTTTCAAGCTGATCAGATTTCTCATGGAAAGACTGTTGGCTGTTTTTGGAGTGCCACATGAAATACCTATTACAGATTAAGTTCTAGATTGTATTTTAACAAGTCTATCAAAATGGCTCTTAAAGAGGCAAATAACCCCAAAATATGTTAAAAGTGCATACTTTAAAAAAAATTGAACACTGCCAAGCCAGAATTGAATTCTGAAATTCTCACAGTGGTAATCTAAAAATAATAGTTTAGATATACATCATCTTTTTAGATTTTATGCTATGTTTCAGCTTGCATGAATTACATAATTTCAATATTGGGACACCTAAATAGGTGATAATAGAGGTATCCCATTTGGGTAATCAATCTGCTGCTTCTCTAATATGCTTTTGTAGTCAGAGGAAAACATGTTAGCATCAAAACTCCTGTGGAACCAACTTTCAATTCCAATTTTTTTCTACTGAGAAGCACAGGACTGCCCTAATGAGTCATGTGTATCATGCTGGAGTAGAGGAATTCCAGGCTGAAATGGTGCATCAAAACACCTCATATGTGATGGCTGTAAGTTCACAGTCATGTCTGATACATGACCATTAAGTGGGCAGTGGAAAAAATGGTTGGTAGTGCCTAGGTTTGTGCTTTGTGACCTGTTATAAACACTAATTTGAAACACTTTTCATCTGTACAGGACTTCATAACAATCTACAGACATCCAGGAATGTTGGTTTTCTGGTTTCCTTTATGTATCAAAGAAGATTCTGCACCAGCAAAAGCCTTCAATGTTGTTGGACATTCTTTCAATTCAATCCCCAAGGTGTAGATCTGCAATTTCTATGGTGTTGGCATGGTCTGGTACCTAGGATGTTCCTTCTGGAGCCATCTCTGACCTGATGTGTTTACAATACAGGGAAAACTGCACTTTCCCTTCTCCCTACACACTTAGCAATCCTTCCCCATATGCTTTAACAGTGGTATTAGAAAAACAACTCAGTTACATGGCACCCTGATGTGACTGCATGCTGCTTTCTCACGTGGTTGGAAAGCCAGAGAAACTAATGAGTAGAGGAAAAATGATAGAGGGCAAGGAAAGAGGAAAACCTGTGTGTAAAATTAAAAGAAATGGAGAGGATAAAACCAAAACACACAGAAGGAAATAGAAAAAGGAGATGAGTAAATTTCCCAGACAAAATGCATTGCTAATGTTTGTTTCATAGTCTAGTGCTGGTTTTTCATTTCCAATGTGTTGATGTTACACTTTTGGCTACTGACTACTTGCTAATGGTGCTGGTTGTGCTTTAAGAGGACTTGAGGCCACTGAAGAAATTTATTTGTACCCTGATGGCACTTGAGGGAAAAGTGGGGGGAGTACTTTCAAATAGATGTCATCCATCACAATACCAGCATTTAATAGAGAAATATTCTGCGCTTAGGAAGGAATTAATGTGCCAATGTAGTGGTTTCTTTATATATTTTTACATAATTTAATTTCGTTTATGCACCTACACAGTAGGGAGAGATTCTGAAGTGGACCAGGTGTAGCAAATGTATTTGTGCCTGCTGTGCACAAGGACTTCAAGTAGTTTCCATACTAGTCAAGGGTGTTTTAGGAGATGCTGGACAGGTTTCTGGCCTAATAAGGGAAGGACAATGAAGGTGGTGCACCAAAGTCCCAGACTTGGTTCATAAGCAGTACATTTGGGATGCATACATGTTTTTCTGGAGAGACAAGGTTGCCTCCTCTGTAAAATGAGCAGCTGGGAGTGTATGGTGCTCTTGGACTGACAATCAGAATGGCTGAGAACGCTAAAGATCAGAGGGTAACAGTGGTGGATTACAGGCCAGCTACTCTTGATGAAAGTTGATTAAAATAGCAGCTCTGTGACATCTATGGGTCACAGACACTGATTCTTGGGGAGGAGTGAAGCTTCCTGCCAGTTGGATGAGTAACATGGTGGGATGGAAACAATCCAGCAAACTTCGGGAAGCTTTCTTGGTAGATATCCTGGGTGTTGCACTAATGAATGTCCAGTAACAATGAAAAATTGGCTAGGAATGTGAGAATGGCAACTCTGGCTATAGTCATGGTCATACAATGGAGCTCAAGATCCTGAAGGGAGTGAGGATATCAAGTGTCTGGACTTCAGAGAGCAAACTTTGGCTTATTTACAGAACTGGTAAATGGGAAGCAGTTTTGAAAAGTGAAGGGAGCCTAGGAAGGCAGGAAGATTTTAATGGAGCCTTTTCCTGATGCAAGAGTGACACACCCAAGTAGGAGGAAATGATGTTGATGAATTGGGATACCAGCTACACTAAGTGGGGAACACTTGACTGAACTTCATGGCAAAAATATGGTGGAAGCATGAACAGGTTATAGTGAAGGAGTTACAGAAATATCAAAGCATGTGGGGAAGGGTGTAGACATACACAAGGGCTTGTGAAATCTGATGTTGCTCTCAAAAACCTCTGTTAACAGTAAGGGGCTGGACAAGGACCACAAAGAGCTGTTGAGTGTGAGCACAGGTAAGGCTGATGTACTCAGAGCTGCCTTTGCCTCAATGACCTGAACTGTGCACTTGGAGGCGAGATTGGAGCAAGCGAAGAGCTACCAGCAGTGAAGGAGCATCAAGAGAGGGATTCTTCTGAGAACTTGACCTGGACAAATCTGGTTGGGCTGGCGTTCTGGGCTGTGTCTAAGCGTGCTGAGACGATCTGGCCGTTGGCTTGAGAGCAGCTGCTCTCTGTGCCATCAAGCCTTACCAAATGTTTGCCATCTTTGATAAAATGCAGGCATTTTCAGGCATGGGGATGGTAGTTGATGCTGTGGCAACTTTAGTAAGGTGCTAGGCACTGGCTCCTGTGCTATTTTTGTATGTGCTTAAGACTCTGTAATCTGGGTGGGTAAAAAGCTCATTGCATGGCTAGGGTCAGAAAGTTGCAGTTTAATGGGTTGCACTTTGCCTGGAGGACAGAAGCAAGTGGGATCCTCTTGTATTTTAACATGTCTTTCAAGGACCTGAAGGAGATGACAGGATCCACTGTTGCCATGTTTGCACATTGCTGCATACTGAGGTGTGATCAAGCAGCTTCAGGGCTGGGCTGCTGTCCAAAAGGAACCGGGCAGGCTCAAGAACAAGCCAGCATGAACTTCTGAAATTTAAAGGACAAGCATTCAGCCTCTGGGAAGGGAGGGTACCTTGCAGAGATTCAGGCTTGGGACTGCCTGTCTGGGTAGCAGCTCTGTTGCAAAGGCTGCAGGCACGCTAGTAGGCAGCATGACTACAGCCAACAAAGATAACAGCATGCCAGTAGCTTGGGAAAAGTGACGATCCACAGCTATTTGGCACTCACTAGGGCTCTTGTAGACCACATACTGTGTCCAGGTATGTCATTCCCCTCTCAGAATCCAGTGCCAAGAAAGTTGTTGACAAGCTGGGACAAACTCAGTGGCCAGCCAACAAGGCCAGGGATGGAGTATATGTCCTATATGGAGAGGCTGAGGGAGCTGAACTCAGTTGACCTGGAGCTGCTTGGAAGGGACAACAATGGGTCATCTGGCCCAACCTCCCTGGGTCATCCCAGAGCGCATGACACACAATTGAGTCCAGATGGTTTTTGAATATCTGCAGTGAGGGAGACTCCACAACCTCTCTGAGCAATCTATTCCAGTGTGTGGTCACGTGCACAGTAAAGAAGTTCTTCCTCATATTCAGGTGGAACTTCCTGTGCGACAGCTTCAGTCCATTGCTTCTTGTCCTAGTTGTTGGCATCATGAAGAAAAACCTGGCTCCATTCTCTTCACACCAACCCTTCAGATATTTTATACACATTAATGAGCTCCCCTCTCAGTTGCCTCTTCTTGAGGCTAAGCAGGCCCAGCTCCCTTAGCCTTTTGTTGTAAGAAAGATTCCCCAGACCCTTGACCAACTTTCAAAAATGAAATCTTGTGAAACAGAAAAGAAAGACTTACAAACACTCTGGAATGGAGCTATGATCATAGGCAATGCAATTGAAAAAATCCCCAAAAAACCAGAAAATTGGGACATTTAGTCACTATCAGAAAATGGACCAGGATTACATGAGGTGCAGTGCACAGGACCAAAACATGCCAAAACTAACCTCACAGATGCTGCAAAAGCAGGGGAATACTGAAAAAGCATGGATACTGAAAAAAAAAAATCTTTGCCAAAGGGAAAGCCATCAAAAGGCATGGGATGCCATGAAGTGCAGGGGCATGGGCCAAAGCTTGCCAAAATTGATCCCCATTGAAATCACAAGATTTTGTTTCCCTTCCCAAAAGGAAATCTGTCTGCTGGACCTGCTCCAGAAGCTCCCTGTCTGTCTTGTACTGAGGAGCCCAGAACTGATACAGCACTGCAGATGTGGCGTCCCCAGGGCTGAGCAGAGGGACAGCATCACCTCCCATGACCTTCTGGCAATGCTTTTCCTGATGCATCCCAGGATTCCCTTGGCCCTCTTTGCTCCAAAGGCACACCGCTGGCTCATCGAGAGCTTGTTGTCCCCAGGACCCCCAGGTCCTCCTCTGCAGAGCTGCTTTCCAGTAGGTTGGCTCCTAGCCCCTACTGGTGCGTAGGGTTATTCCTCCCCAGGTGCAGAACCCTGCATTTGCCACTGTTGAATTTGAAATTGTTCTCTGCCTAACTCCCCAACCTATCGAGGTCCCTCTCAAAGGCCGCACAACGCTCCGACGTATCAGCCACTGTTCCCAGTTTGTA
>NW_005054333.1:1529313-1538418 GCF_000277835.1 Geospiza fortis
CGGCCGGGAGGGCGGCGGGGCTGGCGGGCGGTGCCGTCCTGTCAGCCCGTGGGTGCGGAGACTGCCGGGCTCCGCCGGCCTTTCCGCGGCCGAGGCGAAGCGGGGGCGGCATCGCCGGCAATCCCTTCCAGCCTGTGGGATGGTTATTTGCGTCCAGCCCCCGGCGCGGTGAGGCAGAGCCGAGAGAGGAGGGAGCTCTGAGGGGAGCCGGGTGAGCGCCCGCCTGCCCGCCCAGCCCGGCGCCGATCCTCACATGCCGGGCACCTGGAGGCGGCGGTGCCGTGCCATCGTGTGGCTGGCTGGGGTCTGGGATTTTACAGTCGCTGTTTTCCAATTTTATTGCCTTTTCAAGTTCTTGATGTTGTTTCAGCACGGTTTTCTTACAATGTATAGAGGCAGTGGTTCAGCATTTCTATGTCTGAGTGTGAAATACACCTCTCTTCTCTCTGGTTTGTCTAAATTCTTGTCAAAACAGCCTCTTCTTACAGTCTGTGTATTTCTGAAAAAGGGGAATTTAGTTGAATGGACTTTACAGTTCTTCTTTGATACTTTCGGCTTAGTCAGATAATTAATGGGAGACATTTGTTCTCCATTACGCCTGAGCGTGCTTCCCTCCGGAGCGCTCCCGGCTCGGAGCAGAGAACGAGCTGAGCCACAGGCTGCTGTGTGGCAGGACAGGGAGCGGTGCTGGAGTCCTGGTAGGGGTGGCTGTTGTGCTAAAGAGGATGCTGTATTTAAAATAATAAAAATATATCTATACCTGAAAGAATGTTTTCAGCCAAAGTTTGGAAGCTGTGGTCTCATTGTATACTGCTTCAATTTTAATTCCCTTTTAAAAAAATGTATTTATTAATTTATTTTGTTGGAGAATAACCTTATCAAGATGTCGCTGGCCTCTAGCTTACAAGGGGAGATATTTTTATACATATGCTTTTATGTTTTATTTTTAATAAATCCAATCCATTTCAGGTCCTGGTATTGAATAACAAGTTAGTGGCAATAACCCTCTTTCACAATGGTAGTGGTCACATATGTGTATTTAATTTCTGTTTTTTCTAGGGAAAAAGAAAAGTCTCAGAATGAAGGGTTATTTTAGGAATCTAGCTTAACCTCAAGTTACATTAGACAAGGGGCTTTCCACCTCTTGAATGTTGGCATTCCCCGGTCTGAGAATGTAGCATGAAATGAGTATATACAGCTGTGATTAAATACCCTAAGGGAGTTCTGAGCTGTGGTACTACTGGGAAACACAAATACCATATTGGGTATAATGAACTGGCCTCAGCCTCTGTGGTGGAAAAGCTGGGGTCACAGACTTGTAAAGAAAAAAATCAAAGTTGATGAAGTCTCTATTTGAAGTAAGTAAAAAATATTCACATAACCCAGAGCTTCACACCTTGCATTAGTGATCTACTTTACTTTTTGCCTTCATCAGGTGGCTGGGGTTCTACTCCAAGGCAAACTAGCAAAAGGCAGTAAACATAGGACTGTCAAGTCTGTAGTTTCGTGTTTTACCATGGTTTTACTCACTGTCATTAAGCAGCTGTGCACACATTGTAGTATGCATCTGTTTCTCATGCCTGTTCTCTGTGGGTTCTGAGTGGTGTGGGGTTAACTTTAAAAGAGAGTATCTAACATTCCTGTGCATACTTTTGTCAGGTTAATTCAGTCTTTATTTTTTAATCTGCTGTGTTTTCTCTTTATGTTCTTGATAGCAGGACTCTTTCTTAGCATCCTGGTAGTCTCCTGTTGTCACGTGGAAGCAACTTGCTTGAATACTGCACATGGTATTTTGGCATAAATTTTACCTGTGCATTATTCAGTGACATTAACACTTTGTTACCTTAACCAGAAATACACTGCCTAAAAGTATTTTGTAGAAAGATGTGGTATTATCTGACTCTTCTGCTTTACTGAAAGATGGTGTCATGGTACCAGCAAGTGTTAAATATTTTGGATGAATGTTACAGGGTGATGTGGGAGGCGTGGGAAGCAGGGGTCTCCCACCAACCTGCTGTTCCTCACATTGCTCCCCACTGCTAGCACAATGCTTGCCTTATTCCTCCGCCACTTCTCTCTGATCCTGCTTGCTCCTGTTCCTCCCACCCTGTTGCTTACGTGCCCACACACACCCACACACCCCAGCTCTGTTTCCCTGGAGGAGTTTCAGCGTGGCTGGTGGCAGGGAGCACACAGAGGTGGCCTGGTGACTTGCAGGCCCAGGGACAGCACAGGGCAGCAGAGTCGAGCCCAAGTTGGTGATGTGAACTCTGCAATGAGAACAATAGCACCTAATAAGAGTTTGTTGAAATCATGTTATCATCCTGGCGTGTTATTTGACATGCTGCATGCTAGTGCTGGGCTTTCTTTGTAACTTGTGTTTACAAGACCTGTCAGCGTAGTCTGTTCTAACTTTACTGAATCCATATCATAGTTATCCATGTATTACTTTGCTTTCTTCCTGAAGCTTAGAAACTCTGGAAACTAGACCAGCAATTGTCTTAATTGGCCAAATTATGTTTTTCTCTGTTTTTTTTTGTGTAGTCAGTACATTTTCTTGTCTCCCTGGGAGACAGTACCAAATCTGATGAAATAGTTTGGTTTTTAATTCTAGCTATTGGGGCTGCAATTCATCATGACAGGTCTTCCAGAGTTCTAGGTATGAATCCAGATTAGTCCTGATTTGTGTTCTGCTTCTGTTGAGTTGTGGTATCTTTGGCTTCCACAGCTTGCCTTGGCTTCTGGCACATTTCATTTTATGCTGGTGTTTCTTGATCCGAGACTGTTCCTCTGCTGAACTTTGTTCCTGTCTCTTAAGCTCTCTGCTTATTCTACATTTCCTTCTTTATTAGGTAATTCATCTCACTGTGTCTGGAAACCTTCTTATGAATTCTCTTGTCACTCCTTGGGTTCCTAGTTCTGCAGATACTCGTATTGTAGTTTAAACATGTTCCAGACCTCTGCTGTACATCCTCCAGTTGCTCATTCCTGTTCATCTTACTAATGAATTCCTTAGTTTTTGAGATTTGCTTTTTGAAATTGAAAACCTTAACTGCAGATTTACTTGGATTGCTCTGCAATTTAATTTAAATCAAATCAATCATAAAGGATAAATCTGGGATTATTCTTTCACCAACCTTCCTAGAAGCTGAGATTTAGTTATCAGCCTCAAGTCTAAAATCCTGGCAACACTGGTCAAATTCATAGGTATGTAGTGAAAAAAAAATTGGTCAGCTGTAACAATTACCATAAATCAGTCCCATTTGACAATAGATGGGACTGATTTATGGTAATTGTTCCTTGTATCTATAAGTTTTTCAGGATGTTTCAAATTGTTTGGTAAACATTAGTTACTTAAGCACAGATCCCTCCACACGAATAAAAATTATTGCATTATTTATTGAATATATGCTTACATATCTTCCTGCATGGTAATACTGTTGAAAAAAAAGACTAAGTGGGTATCTCTTAGTGAGGAATTTCCCTCTTAGGTGGTGTAATCTCACAAAAAAACCTGTGCAGTGGTAAGGAAACCTGTGCAGGGTGGGAAAAATGAGGAGAAGTCAGAAGCATGGCTCTTTTCTGGGGACTGACAAAGGATCATCCTGGCATCCTATTCTGCTTTCTTTGTTTACCTGTACACCCAGTTTGCCAGCTCTGGTGTTTTTAATTCTCTGCTGGGTTTTTTTGCCTTGTTATTCTTCCTCTGCTTCGTTGCTTTAACTATGCTAGGAAAGGGACTTGACTATAATTTGCAAGCACTCTCAGGGTTTGTTTGGAGCTGAGTGGGGGACTAAACACTCTGGTGTTTCATAGACTGAGAAGGATGCAAGAATTAAGTGACCACATGCCAGCAAGTGAACTGAGCATGAAGTGCTTATTATTTTGAAAATGGAAAGGTCAGGATTGCAGGAGTGAGGGTTTAAGAAAATAAGCATGTCTCATTACTGCACAACAAATGTGAAGTCCTGCAATTATTTGTAAATGCCTTCCAGCATCCCTGTGAGGTACCTAAGTATTACGCATGGAAGGAAGAATGAAGATGAAAGGTCTTAACCAAAATCAAGAGAGAAAACCTGTTAATACATTGCAGTTATCTTGTTTTCCAGCTGCTGCATTCATCAGTAAGAATACTATATTCTACATTTTGTGAAAAGAACCTTAGCAGTAACCTAGGATATGTATTTAAAAAAATAAATTAATTCATGATAAAGCTTGCAAAATACATTCACTAGTCCTGGCCCATAAATGCTTTAAATATGTTAATGCAAACAAGCTTGCTCTCACTAATTTTGCTTAAAAACAAGCTGACAAGCATTAATTTTCCATACAGTGTATTTTCCTTGGTTGCCATTGTAAGTACTAAAATTACCTTGTTCCTATTTCAGCTGGTAGTGTATTTCACTTACACATTTGCTAGAATACTCAGTCTAATGCTGTATACTTAGCAGTTGACTCTTAAGATTATAAGTATTTAAAATTATTGTTTTGGAATTATTTTCAAATCATCCCTCTAAATAGTCATTGACATTATGCATTGATTAGTTGAAATAAACTATTTAGCCAGTATGTACTTAGTTGATAAGCATCCCTTAAATTACTTATTCTGGTAATCTATTCAAGCTTCCATTAGCCATGTGGTTCTGTTACATTTCAGTGCAATTTTCATTATTATTCCTTGGAGATAAATTGTTAAGGATTTTCATGAAAGGATGGATCAATAAATCAGAAGATTAGCCTCATTTATTCCCCATATACCCCCCAAATGAAAATCAGATAGAAGGCAAAGGTTTTTTTTTTGTTTTTCCTTCTTTTCTTTGTGCTCTTTTTCTTCTGAAAGGGAATCCTGGGCCCTGAATCACTGTTAACAAGAAAATAAGTTGTTAGCTACATGGTGTTATTTTATCCTTTCTCTTTGCTAATTCTGCACTTGTTGTATTTCATCTATTTTGAACACACACTAGCAACCCAAGAAAGCAAATTCGAGTAGCAAGAGAGTATTTTAGCAAAGCTGAGGTTCAGTGATCATCAGCTGAGAACTTGACACATGTCTAAAAGAGCTGTAAAAATTCCTATGATACATCCAAGATACATTCATTGTCATGGATCACAGAGGTGATTTAAAGTGGAAATACTGCTGGCTTTTTTTTTTTCTCTTGCTGACTACAGTTTGTTGTAATTTTTTTGGTTTTTTTTTCCATGGCAAAGGATGGCACTGGTTTCAATAAAACTTACATTGAGGAGCATTAAGGGGCAGATCATTGGAAATGCTGGGATGGATTTTTCCTGTACCTCCAGATGCTCCCCAGAGCTCCTCTGCTCCTAAAATACACAAGGCAGGACAGTTCTGGGGAAGAGGAGGTGGCAGCAAGAGGTTTATTCTGCAGCTTGTGAGTTGGGAATTTGTTTGGGATGTACAAATCCTGGGTTCAATTTTGCATTGTTTGCAGAAGCAAGCTGCTCCTGTCCTAACCAGTGAAGGCCTTTGCTGGCCTTCACAAGAGAAACTAAGGAATTAATTGACTAGGCTTTGCCGTCGTTCTGCAACTCAGCATACCTTCTATTCTTGATGCTTTGCAGAGTTAAAGTGAAGATGCAGACTAAAAAAACCCAATCTGTTGTGAGATTTGGGTTTCAGTTCTGGTTTTATCATCATGTGGCTGAACACATGAACAGTTTGAGATCAACAAGATCATAGAGCACATGTAAGATTAATTTGCAATCTAAGTGAGTTTGTGGACAGAATTAGTTTTTCTGGCACATGTAATTGTGAAAGCCCATAGCTAAATCATAATTTTAGGGGTTAATGTTCTTCATTAAATGTTACTTTTCCAAGGTTTTTTTCCTAAGTATAGAACTTCTGAGTTGATAATTAATTTCTGCATTAATGAAAAAGAAAATGTTTATCTTAGAACCTACTGCAGAGCAAAAAGAATTTGAAAATTTGGCAGTGTCTTTGAAGGATTGTTTTTCAATTTGCTAAAAAGTGAATATTAGTGATAATATTTTGGTTTAATATGAATAAAAGCAGAATTCACATGCAGGTATAGAAAGCCAGGATAAATATATGTGGTACAGTAACCTTAAGCATGTCTTACAGCAAGCTAATACACCTGAAAATGTGCACTGGAGTGAGTTTAGATTACTTTGAATGCATCAGTGATGAACTTTTCTTACAGCACTCTTTGATAACTGCAATGTAGAAAATGAAGAAGGGGAATAATGTCCTGTTGACAAGTAGATTTGTAAGTGAAAAGCAAGGAGATACTTTCAGATGATGGTGGGAAGACTAAACAGCACTAACTTTGCTGTGAATGAAAGGAAGAAGGTAATAACTGATATTAAAAGCCTTTGAATGGTTATAAAGCAAGCTGTCCCAGAAGGACATTTGTGGGATAACTTTGAGCAGAATTTGGTGATTGAGTGATGACTTGTCATACACACATCATCAGTATATTTGAGAAACTTTTAAGAATTCCTACCTCTCTGGAATTATTTTCCTACTTAGAGTCCTCAGATAAAATAGGAACTTAATTTTTGAAGATTTGTTTTCTACTGCTGTGGCATGTGTATTCTAATTACTGTGGAAAAGATTGTGATGTTGTGAAACCTAATTTTTGTCCCCTGATCCCTCATTTTTTTCAAGTGGAAGCATCTTTTTTCATCATCCTTTTCCATATGCCTGCTTTAAGTAACACAACTGCCTATACTTACCAAAATGTGAGGAAGCCTTTATCCTCAAGGATACTGTTTGAAGTTTTAGCTAAACAGCACAAAGGTGAAAATCAGTCTTCTACGAAGCAGTCACACAGGGAATTAGTAACACAAAAAAGTGTGTTTTCAGTCCATTCCCAAGTGGGCAGGTAGCTTGTGCTGAATGACTCGTGAGTTCTCTCTGTTCGCCGAGGTCATTGCTCACATGAGTAGTGAGGGTGGAGGAGTTTTTCTCCAAAGGGCTGAGAAAATGTTTGCTGGAGAAGCACAGGAGAGTGTCTGTGGCTGCTGCTGGAAGTACAGGCTTTTATTTTTTAGTACTTTTGCCCCAGTTTGGGAAAGAATGCAAAACACACTGCAATGTGAAATGCAGAGTCCCCAAGGCCTTCTTCTGCAGCCATTGCTGTCTAAGAGTCCTGTGGATTTCTGACTATTTGTGTAACTAAAGGTTGCAGGCACTGCCGCAGAATGACCTCTGAAATGGAATTTTTTTTCCTTACAAAACGCTGTGTACTTATGATGTGTAAGAATTACTGGGCAATTGCTGAAACAAGAAATTTGGTACACTTGCTAACACGTACTGCTATTTTAATTCATCCTTAGCACAAGTATGCTGCTAGATGTGTTCCATTATAGCTCATGGAAAAATACCTAGTGTCTTGTTAGGCTCATTAATATGCAACACATGTTTATGTATTGAAATAAATAACATTTTAGACTGAAGCAAATAATATTGCACAGGCAAAAGAGGAAACTGCTGTATAAATGAAAGAATAATCTTTTAATGGTAATAGTTGTCATTACAAAAAAGGTGGAAAGTATCACTTTGGGAACATAAAAAGATCATGAGGATTTTTAACTTTAAATTCCAAATTTAAAAAAATGAGTCTGCAAACCTCAATTTCATTGATAGAAATTGTTAAAGTAGTTTTTACCTTTCCTTCAAAATAATCAGGGAAAGTTGTTTTCTGCTGGATGAATCCACCAAATATTGAAACTTCAGGAACACAAATATCACATAATCTGATTTTCTCAATGCTAGAGGTCTTTGTAGCAAATGTTTTTTCTGCTTCCTCGTTCTGTGTGATCAAATATTTACTGTGTTACTTTTTTCAAGTTCAATGTGTTGTTCGGTCCTATTTTGATATATTTATTAGAGACTTTGCAGGAAGATGTAGGTGTGCATTTATGGACTTTGCGCATGATAAGAAGGTGGGTGGTATTGCTGAGCCCAGAAAAACTTTCAGCTCTTTCTTCCAGGGGTGCTGGAGAATGGGGTGAGGCTATTACTGAGCAGTAGAAGCACAAAGGAATAGAGAAAAGTTATGAGAGATGCGTTGGAAACTTCTCAGTTAGTTATGTTGGATAAAAATAAGGAGAAACAGATTCTTTGTCTGCTTGGAAGTTGACAGTAAACTGTGAATGTGATGATTCAGCTGTGAATGATGATTTTAGGTGCAGTAGGTGTATTATTTGCACTAGAGACAGGGAAGCATGAATGTTATTTTCATAAGCCTTGTTAGGATCTCATTTTGAGCATATGGCCACCTGTGTTCATGTAGAGAAATGAGAACAGTGATGCAAATGAGAGTGAGTGGGGTGATGAAGGGACCACAGACCCTGTCTAGGAAATGGCAGAAAAGGCAGAATGCATTTATCATAGCAAAATACAGCAAGGGATTTGGGAACTATTAATAAGAATGATTTTACAAGGAAGTATAAGGAAGGAACAAAATTTATAAAAGTTAAACCACAATATAAATAAAAATGTAGGTAATTTTTTGCAAGTGGTTACCAAATACATTGGGGCTGTATATTTGCCTAACTTTCTAAGCTCTTGGGGGCTGGAGCTGTGGCATAAGCTTACGAGCAGCTCTTTGGGGATGGTGAACCTGAGCAAGGTTTTCATTCTCTGCTTTAGGTTTATAAACTGTCAAGGTAAAGGCAGCTCTGATCTGTGCCTGAACTTTCTCAGGTGCTCACTGCTGTGTGTCACAGCTGGCAGGGAGGCTGTGACACTCACCTTCCTGGTGTTCACACTATATGGATCCCATGCCTTTGAGCATCTGGGGGGGCCTGTGGGAGCCACTCTTTGGTACTGGATGTTTATTCTGCATTTCCCTCTCTGTTTTCAGAGCATGACTTTGTCTGTGTAGGCGGTGGCAGGATGTTGGGTGGTTGTGATGAAAAACCTCAGGTACCTACCTGATGTGTCTTCACACTTTTTGTTTTTGTACTCGATGCTGGTTGAAATAATTTGCCTGAGCCCCACCGGTGTTGTTGAGAGGAATTAGAGGGTTTGGATCACCTGAATATTTTCAGCAAGTAATTCTTCCATTCTTTCATACCCAGATGAGCTATAATGTGCAGGATATTGAGAAAAATTTAATG
>NW_005054333.1:1538447-1568255 GCF_000277835.1 Geospiza fortis
GGGCTGGCAGCTTATTAAAGAGAACTAGATTTATCTAATGCAGTTCTGTGGCCAGGTGCCTCTTCTGTTTTGAAGACAGATTTGTAAAGTGCCATTATCTCCTAAAAAATGACGTGGGAGGAAGTGAGGTTGTTCTGTAAATGCAGGTAGTTCTCTGCAGAGAGAACTTGCTTTTTACATTAAATTACAAGACTGGATATTAATTTGAATATTACAGAGTTCTGTGTAAAAGTTAATACTAGATGCTCTCTTAGTAACTGCATATATAGAAATTGTTACTAGGCTGACAACCTTAGTATTAGCAAGTTATTTTACATTTTCAGTTACTTTTTATAATGGAATGTGTGTCTTCCAGAGTGTACCATTGAATACATTTGAAAGTTGCAAAATACATACATTAAACTGTCAATTTTCCAATAAAATAATAGTATGCCTGAGGGTAGATATGAGTAGTATAATCTTCAGTTACTGTCTGAGCATTTATTTGATTACATGATTTTATGTAGTTTGTAGGCAGCTTGCATTTAAAAATTAAAAATCACCCTAATGTACTAGTGTGGGTCATGAAACCAGAAGGAAAAAACTCAAAGTTAATAATGTTTATCCATTTTCCCTTTTCCCTACCTCTTTGTATCAGGAACTGCTGAAATGGGTTGTGGATTGAACAAATTAGAGAAGCATGATGAAAAACGACCTGGTAATATCTATTCAACTTTGAAGAGGCCCCAGGTAGAAACCAAAATAGATGTTTGCTATGAATACCGATTCTTGGACTTCACTACACTAAATGATAGTAAGTACATAATATTTTTCTTTAGATTTTTTTTCTCTATTAAAGTAGGTGTGTTAATTGGTCCATAATGTTTTCTGAATAGTAGTTAAGCTCTTAAAATGTCTTCAATTTTTTTAAGTAAATGCCTTTTCTTCAGTCATAATGCTTCCATGCAGAGATCTTAGTGAGAATTTTGTGTTAATTTTCAGCCTTATAGCTAGTTACAGGGTATCAGATTTTAGGTTTTTTTACCCTTCCCCCATTATCAGATTTGTTTTCTTTGATTTTTTTTTGTGTTTTTACTCTGAAGTGGACCTTTGTTTCCTTAATTTGCATCTTGTCCAATTTTCATATGGTAAAGCAATTCAGATCTGCAAGGTTATATACTTTATTGCTTTATTGCTCATTTTCCTTGCTCCCCTTGTGCCCTCTGGGCTCTGTGAGAGGTATTTTGAGATGCTGAAGTTAGTGTCTTCAGTTTTGATAGCTTGCCATAAATAACTCTTATGCGGTTATAGATACTTACAGGTGCACCCATGTAGGTGGAAACAGGATAGTGGGAGACACTGAAGACCTAAAATATCAAAGGGATGAAGATTCAATTTCATGCATTTTTTTACCTTGGTTTTTTTCCTTCAGTCTGAAGTAGTCTGGTTTTAATTCTTGTGGCAATCCATATTTATTCTGGTTTTTTCCTTGCTGATTGACGTCAAGTGTCTCTGCCAGTATCGCTCACACCATTGCCTGTGCCCTCTTTCACTTCAGAATTAGCCTGTTCTACAAGCAATTACTCCTCACACCCTTTGGAAATCTGAAGCTTGAGCAGAAGGCTGGGACCTGCTTCTTGCTATATATAAAACACCACAGTACCAAAATCTGCTAGAGCTGGCGGGCAGGATGCCAGGTAGAGCCTCTGTGCCCTGCAGTGTGCTGCAACTTCTCTTGTTTTGCAAGTCAGGTCAAAGGAGAAGCTGGAGCCATGAGTCTCTCATGGTGTGAGACAGAGAGCTGCTGCTGGTTTGTCACTCGATGAGACACCTCGTGCAGCTCAGCACATCAGCCCAGAGTAGTGGGAATTGATTGGGTCTTAAAACCTGCTGCCAGCAAACTTGAGTTTGAAAAAGGTGGAGGTTTAGGACAGGTGATTGGACAGGACTGTGCTCTTGCAGGCAGTTGTGAGAGTTGAGAAATTTTGTCTTTGCAGACTTTTGAGTGCCTGTCTTCTGTATTTGTGTTCTCTTATGTTTTTTGATACACTAATTGGGATGCACTGCTGTTATTGAGAGCACCTAGCAAACGGTAGAGGAATTTTTTTCATGTTTATGTATTGCAGTTGTTTCGACATTTATGTGTTTTCATTTCAAAGTGAACTGTTTATGTCCTTTGATAGTTTGACAGCTTTTACTGAGATGTATTGCAAGTTGTGTCATTAGCAAAAATGAATTAATATTGAGGACACATTTCTCTGGGCTTTTCTGGAATGTTCATCACTGTTCTGTCTGAGTGTCTCTCAAGCTTTAGCATGTGCATTATCCTGTTCTCTCATGAAGTCTCATCTTTGACACTGTGGAGGAAGAATCAGTACTTCTGGTAGCAATGTGGCTTGCCTCAGGCACAGAGGATGTCTGGTAAAAAGAGAAAAAGTTAAACCCAGGCTTTCTAAGTCTGATTAAATGCATAGGTTTGTTGTAAAGCATACTTGTATATGTTTTTCTTACTCATCATAGATTGTTATAATACGATTTTAGGAGGGATGGCTTTAAGGAGACTGTTGGTAGAAGCACTTTTATCAGATTCTTGGGCTTGCCAAATAGCATAAGCTCTCCAGCTCCACTGAGTTCTGCTTTGGCATGTTGTATCCCCATCACTCCAGTCTCTGAAGATGTCAGCAGATAGGCAGATGTGGGGGGGGATAGAGTGCTGTTCCTGCTCTTTTTCCTTAGTTATCATTTATGACTATGTGCTCTGCTCTCAGGATTGGCAGTTCCCTCCCTGTTCTTGTCATTGGCTGTGTGAAGGCTTGTGTTGCACTATGTGGTGTTATGACATTCCAGGTTTTCTGCATCATGACTGGTTCATTTATGTTTTTGCTGAGAAATAACCTCTGAAGATAAACAGAGTTAACAATGAGTGTTTCTCCTATATCTGTGTGTGGATTTGGAGGCTTCTAAGAATGAAATGCTCCTAGAGGTGTAAAAAAACCCATTTGGATTGTGAAGTCTGTCTTCTGTGAATCTACTTTAGCCCTTCCAGTGTGTATGTATATGATATCATTTTTTCCACAGGTTTTCTCCTTCACTGGGTTTTTAGAATGAGCCATGTTAAATTATGAGTGGCTACAGAGTATTTTATTGTATTCTTGTGCTAGGCCTTGTTTACAAAGCTAGTGAGCCTGGTAGTGCAGACAGGTACTCATTTTTCTCTGTAGCTTTTCTATAGCAATGATTGCTCTATATCTCTCACAAGTCTTTAATCTTAATGGTGAAAAGGAGGTGATTATCTGCATGTTGCAGGTGGGAGCTAATTCACAGGTTACGGCCAGAAGTTTTCCAAGTTCTTAGCATTTCTTCTTGTGTTCCAAAAGCAGCTCTTGTTGACTTGAGACATAAAGGTGTATACTGGTCATATTTGCAGTTTAGAACAGCATGTATTTGCAATTTTGATACTCAGATGATGAGAGATCAGTTCCAGAATGTGGCATATGTTTAAAGTCTTTGGCTGGCTGGTTTTTTTGGGTTTTTTTTGGTAAGTTTTTGCAGCTGTATGTGGGGAAATCCTGCTCCCCTCTTTTGCCTCCTGTCAGCTCTGTGAATTGATTTAACTTGTGTATCTGGCAGGTTATGCAGTTTTTCTGTTTGGTTATCCTCTGCCATATCGGTGTCTTGTGGAAGGGTCTGAAGAATGCTGGAGTTGGTTGAAGTAAAGGGAGCATATTGTCAGGAAGAGAAACAGAACCTTCTTTAAATCAGCTCACACTCTTATGAACTCACAGAATCACTGAGTAAGCTTGGAAGGGACAACAGTGGGTCATCTGGCCCAACCTCCCTGCTCAAGCAGGGTCATCCCAGAGCACATGGCACAGAATTGAGTCCAGATGGTTTTTGAATATCTGCAGTGAGGGAGACTCCACAACCTCTCTGAGCAATCTATTCCAGTGTGTGGTCACGTGCACAGTAAAGAAGTTCTTCCTCATATTCAGGTGGAACTTCCTGTGCCATTTCTGCCCATTGCCTCTTGTCTTAGTTATTGGCATCACAAAGAAGAGCCTGGCTCCATTCTCTTCACACCAACCCATCAGATATTTTATACACATTAATGAGCTCCCCTCATTGCGGTTCTTCTTGAGGCTGAACAGGCCCAGCTCCCTCAACCTTTTGTTGTAAGAAAGATTCTCCAGACCCTTGACCAACTTTGTAGTTGTCTGCTGGACCTGCTCCAGACACTCCATGTCTGTCTTGTACTGAGGAGCCCAGAATGGGATGCAGCACTCCAGTTGTGGCCTCCCCAGGGCTGAGCAGAGGGGCAGCATCATCTCCCTCGACCTTCTGGCAATGCTCATTCCCTCAGCATCACTCTCTTGAAAACAGGATAAAACTGTCCTGACAATCATTTTTCTGGAACGTTAGCTAGAAACTTAACTTTGCTTGCTTGCTGTCTTTGGTTACTGTTTATCTTCTGACATGCACAGCTAAAAGAATGTAAGAAAATATGCTCCTTTATTAGATTTTTTTATTATTTTCTGAACTTTTGCCTTGCTTGACACTGATGCAGATGTATGTCCAGTGGAAAACAATGTTTGATCACTTACTTATGTGCTGTGTAAATAATGCATAGATGCAAAAGACAGATTTAAGGTTGCAGGTGTAAGCTTCATTTTTAATGTTGCCCAGTGTTAGAAACTGATTTACTTGAAAGTGAAGTGGCTATGGAAAGACTATTCAAGCTTTCACGGAAAACAGGCTATGAAGAGCCCATCAGTTTCCAGTGTGTGCCACAACACTGATAATCTGCATGGTTCTCTAGAATTGAAGTGGTTGGATTTGCCACTGTCCTTTACTTTTTGAAAAAGCATGTAAATTGCTATCAGCAAAGGGTTATCTAGTGTAGATTGGCACTTGAGGAGTAAGGGGCACTTTGCTAAGACATTTCAGGCTTGAGGTGGGCATGCTTGTTTTGAGCTGTCTGCTTTATAAATCTGCTTATGAGCCTGATCTTTCTTGTTTATGTTAAGGTGGCCTCTTCCAAGAAATCCATGTCTGTCTTCTGGGTTGTCCCTTGACAGTGTCATTCTGTGTTCTATTCTTTAGTCATCTGTACTGTCCAAAGCTTATGGGCTGCTTTTCTCCCCCAGGTGAAACCACATCTGTTTTCACCTAAATCAAATTGATAAAATCATCACACATTTTTACTTGTGAAGAAGACATTACTGTATTTGTGAATTGGGTGGCTCATTGCTGGTTCAGCAAAATGTCAGAAGTGCAGAGGAAGTTGTCTTCTCACTGCCCTAGAGACAATACTAATGTTAAGTTGTAATGACTGAATTCTATAACAATAAAAAACCCAAGGAAAATAAAAGAGTTGCAGCAAACCTTTTGCCACAAAGCTGGAAGAGACAAATTAGGGTCTACTCTATAATACTTCAGACCTTTACTATAAAAAAACCCAAAACAACAAAAGATTGTATCACCTGCCCAAAAGTCAAAAATTCTTTCTATTTTCCATCCTTTGCCTTATAAAAAAATGTGATGAAGAATGATCATCTTATATCTCTGCTATCTCCAAGTTTTACTGGAAATAAGAGGCAAATGGTGAGCAAATCTCAGGAGGATATGTGCTGGCAGATGGAATAGTCTTAAGCAACCATGTTTTCAACAGTGCCTCTATGGGGTAAGCTGGTTTGTTTTGTTTTGGAATTTTGTTGGAAAGAGAAATATTTCAATAATCTGCATTCCTTCCTTGCTCTTATCTGATCTACTTATTTTGGAAAACTGTCCTTGCTTTGACAGATCATACAGAAACTAAGCTACCTTATTCATCGTCTATTTCTTTTCTTTCACCTCTTTGGTTATGATGACCTTCTGAGAAAAAACAGGAATCTGATAGTAATTTCACTTTTCACTTCTCAGAATAGTGTGGAATTTTTTGGTGGTTAGGGGAATTTTTTTGACTGACTTGATTGGATTTTTTTTTCTGTTTTGCTTTACATTCCTGTAGTATTTCATTGGTTTGATGAGTTACGATAGGTTTTGGCCTTGAATAAAGTTGGCATGAAGCATATGCTAACCATGTGATGAGAATGGAATGGGGTATAAATTTTTTTTAAATGGGGAAAGACTATACTCTGAACAAGCTATTTGTGCTGTAAAACCACTAAAATCCAGATGTTTTGATGGAATGAAAAATAGCAATACTTCACATGTCCCAAAGAAGTTTTTAAGTTATGATGTGAATACATGAACATATGGTTTTTATCCTGATTGTCAATTTGTCTCTTTAGTAAAAAAAAGAAAACCAAACAAAAACAAACCCAGAGAACAACATGAAGAAAATTATTTTAAAGTAAGGTTATTAATTACATTCTAACATTCCCATCATATTTTTTGCTTGAATGTTGTAAGTGTTGTAGTCTAAGGAGATGTATTTTACCAGGACAGTACTCCTAGTTTAATAAATTTGCTACATACAGGAAACCTTCTTATTTGAGGCATTTTTGGGTAGGTGTGGGAAGGAAGGAAGGAAGGAAGGAAGGAAGGAAGGAAGGAAGGAAGGAAGGAAGGAAGGAAGGAAGGAAGGAAGGAAGGAAGGAAGGAAGGAAGGAAGGAAGGAAGGAAGGAAGGAAGGAAGGAAGGAAGGAAGGAAGGAAGGAAGGAAGGAAGGAAGGAAGGAAGGAAGGAAGGAAGGAAGGAAGGAAGGAAGGAAGGAAGGAAGGAAGGAAGGAAGGAAGGAAGGAAGGAAGGAAGGAAGGAAGGAAGGAAGGAAGGAAGTGGCGGAAATCCCAGACTAATATATTTCATGAGGTAGTGGGACACTGTACTGCCAAATAATGTTCTTTTCATTAAACCTTTAATGATTAAGCCTGAAGAAATTTTACAGTAATTTAATTCCACAGTATTTCTGAGGTTCATTTACTTCATTTCAGGTAGATCCTCAAATAAATTTTCTCTGGGTAAATTCTTACTGTGCCTTTCTAATCCCCTACCCCACCCTTGTGCGTTTGGTTCTGCTTTGACTCAATTCTGAATTGCCTTTACTAAAAAAAAAAAACAACAAACAAATTAAAAAGGAGAAAATAAAAAAAGGGAGAAGAATAGGCCCGCTGCACAGGTTTCTGCAAGACAGACATTCTTTCTTCTGTAAAAATCACTTTCCCAGCTGGGAGGAGAGGCAGGAAAGACTGGAGTATATTGAGAGAACTTTCCTTGCCATGAGCCTCACTACAGTTCAAGGAGAGAAACCACCACAGATTATCACCAGAGTGTTCCATTGTGTTAGAGCTGCACAAAAGTGCCAACACACGGAGCCTCACCCTGTCACCCATGAAAACCAGAGTTATAAACATTTTCTGGTCATACCAGCTGATTAGGACCTATCTCAAAAGCAAACTCACTCATGCCACATGGATGTCAGGAGCAGTGGGGTGGTGCCTTTTGTCTCCTGAGCAGATTGTCTCATTTCATTAAATAAAATTATTTTGCAAACATCCCAGGCTTAAAATCCTGTCGGTAAAACAACTTACCTTGGATGGCTTGGTTGGGCAACTACAGCTGTGGCAATTATGAAGTGTTTTGCTAGAAATACTCCAAGAATTAGGCTGCAGTCATTTTCCTGTCCCAGTCAAAGGTCTATACTGTTAATGTGTAAGGAATTCCCTTGTATGCCACATAATGAAGGGCAGTGAAGGCAATACTACCCAGTGCCAGAATGACAGAAATGAGTATTAGCCAGGCAGAAATGAAGGTTGAGGCTACATTGGCAGAGTTTAATCAAGGATGCTCAAAGGGACTTCTGAGAATAACTCTGATTCTTTACCTATAAGGTGGGTATGTAGGTACACTGGGAACACAGGGTGGATGAGATCAGCTGGGCCTGTACTCAGTCTTTGCAACTGGAGGTAATTCTGGAAACATTTCATCTGGAAGCACCCACAAAACCTCAGCTCAAGTCATCTTTGCAGACCACAACAATGTAAATGTACAAAGGATCAAAAATGACCAGAACTACACAATGGAGGGGAAGAGAACAGGAGAGGTTGGGGAGATCATTCCTGCAATTGCAAAAGCACTCAAGTGAAAGTACCCTCTCTTTTCAAGATGTGAATTACACTCTAAGCTACAGAAACAACAAAAGAGAAAAAACAAACAACACACCAGGTTTTAATAATCCAAAATAGAAAAAAATCCTTTAAACCATATATCTGATAGTCATTTTCAACCCATGTTGAATGAATAAAACTCTGAAACAAGACATCTAGCACCTGTAGGAGCAGCAGTGTTGTTCTGGCTATCATCTCATCTCTTGCCATAGCCAATCTCTGCAGTTTCACATAAAGGTGACAATTAATTTTTTTTATGAAGGCAAATGACACGCCAGATTTGGGAGACCAAGGGTGGAGGATATCTGTAGTACTTGTCACAGTCAACCAGCCAGAGTATGGGTATAGAACAAAATAAATGTCATAAATAAATTAAAAGCTGGTTGACACTCAGGTGTCCCAGGACTATTCATAGCACTGGGCTGCATCCTGACCATGATTTGTATAAATGGATCTGGTATTTGTATAAAGGGTGATAGCAGGGCCTTTGCCAGTACAAATGCAGATTGTGCCCACACTGGGCAATGGGAAGGGCAAAAGAAAGAGGAATAAACCTCCCAGTTTGCTGCAAATTCTCAATGTATACCAAAACAAGAAAGATATAGGATAACCCCAATCCTTACTCTCTTATCAAATAATACAGCCTTGTTTTCACTAACAAATCTACTTAGTGGCAATTAGTCTGATTTGACCTTGGTAAGAAAGCTGTTCATTACCACAGAACTCGTGCATTCAAGCAGAAAAAATGGATTTTTAAAACCTCTTCAGCTGAAGTGTTTTGCTGTACCAAGAGACACAGAGCAAGGACATCAGAACACCAGACAATATTGAGCAATTTTCACTATTAAAACTTTGTGTTCTTTCCTGCAGAAATTCAGGAACTCTGAGGTGGAAAAAAGTCAATGCTAGTGACCTCCCAACCCTGGAAAAGTGAACTCCAGAACCCTGGGAAAAAGAGAGTCAGTCATTCTCAGAGTGCAACACAAGGCAGTCAAGTTCAATAAAGTGCAGTGAAAAGAAACAGATTCGAAAAGATATTTCAAACTTCTCTATTTCAAAACATTCTTGAGCACAAACCGCCCAGGAACATGCAAACAATAGTCCAGTGTCAGGAAGATGGAGAAAACTCATGTCCATACAGTAGAAGAGTGAAAGGAGGTGACGTTTTAGGAAGTGTTTAGGAATGATAATTTTGTGATTATAAAATAAAGAAATTCAGGTGCTCTAGGTTCAGCTGTCGTTTTTACCAAAGATATCATGTAACTTTGGCCATTTACATGGCCTGCTACTGAAACACTGGCTCAACTTACCTGCTTTCCCCCAGGCATACTCAGCAGTTTGGGTATGTGCCTGAGTAAACTTCAAGGATATGCTTAGGATGGTAGAAGAATTTAAGATCTCTGCTAATTAGGGATAGGCTGAGACATTCAGTTAAGGGCTTTGCTGAATCATCTTTAACATATTCAAATTACCTTGCCAGAAAAGAGCTTTAAAAACATTTTTCACACTCATGAGGAAAAGGCACATCTGATGGGTAAGGATTTAAGGTACAGTGGTGCTGGGTCATACAGGTAAACTGGCCTTAATCTGGTAGGTTGCCTCAAAATGAATAATTTTCCTAGGCTCTTCTACCAGTGAATGAAGGACAATAAGTGCTTTGTGGGGTATATTCTGCCCATTTACTGGGGAAGCTGCCCACTTTTTGCTCATTCTTGCAGATTCCAGAGGTATCTTTATCTCTCCTCTGACTAATACAAGGAGCTCAAAGCAAAATAGTTCTTGCCATACCCACTTTCTATGCTTTAATTTAGAGAGAATAAATTCTGGCTGAACAGACAAGGACATAAACAAATTTATTCACTATGTCACATTTTGTCAGATATGATCTGCTTGTGATTAGCAGACTTTCTATTGCTTCTTTTGTTGAACTACTCTGGTGTAATCAGCAGTCAGTTTAAATTCTTTATTTCTCAGTGGCACCTGATCACTCCCTAATTTCCCCCCTCTCCCACCCACCAAATCACTCCCTTTCTTAAGGCTTTCCATACCTATGGGTATTTCCATACCTATGTGCATTTTTATAGCTTTCTCCTCATTTACCCAGAATTTCACAAGTGAGTATAGCAGGAACTCTTTTTCTGACCAACTTCCGTAATATGCAAAAGCAACTCCAGTGCAAGTAGTTTACTCCAAAGACAAAGCCCCCCTGAAATAACCTAGGAAAGAATGCATCTGTAGGATGGACATGGAATCTGGCACAGGAACAATCTCCACCTTTTGAGAGGGATGTGACTGCGATGGGGGGACAAAACCAAAAGGTGAAAACTTCTACTTGAGAGAAAGCTTTGTAAGGTCTGTAAGGACCTTACAAAGGAGGGTTTGTAAGGAGAGCATTTGAGAAGAAAGGGAGCTGGCAGAAGGAGCAATTGTCACCTGTAAGCCATGAGCAAAGAAACTTCTGTCATATTTGGTGATCCAGGGTCCAACAACAGGAACAGTTCTATATTAGGCTTATCTGGTGTGTATCCAGCAAATACAACAAGTCCCAAAGATATATCTCTTTGTTGTTTCACAGAATGGGTGAGGTTGGAAGGGACCACAGTGGGTCCTCTGCTCCAACCTCCCTGCTCAGAGCACATGGCACAGAAATGGCACAGGATTGTGTCCAGACAGTTCTGGAATATCTCCAGTGAGAGGAACTCCACACCCTCTCTGGACAATCTGTTGCAGTGCTTGGCCATCCACACAGTAAACATATTCTTACTTATAGTCAAGTGGAATTTTCTGTGCATCAGTTTCTGCCCATTCCCTCTTCTCCAATTGCTTGGCACCAACAAGGGCAGCAAATGCTAAAGAGCTGTTACTGGCTAATAATCCATTAAATTAAGGTTACTGCTATCTTTGAAACTAATTAGAGTATTCTTAGTGGTCAGAGCACAAAGGCCAAAAGAGTAATTCCCAAAAGAGTAATTTCTTGCCTGTATAACCCTAATAATTAATTTGGTAGAGATATGTAGATGGTGTTATGACAGAGAGAATGACAGCAAACAACATCTGCCCATCAGCAGAGATGTCCAATACCAGGAATATACTGGTACCAATCTGATTCACAGCCAGTGACCATCTCCATCACTTGAAGCCTGCTAAGGACAAGTCAGAAACAGTTTCTGTGATGCTTTCCTTCAGGCATAACACTGCCAAGGCAAAATCTCTGCATCCCTCCTGGGCTGATCTTATACCTGTTTTTGGGACAGGAGGATGCAATCTGAAGCTGACAGCCAGCTCTTTTCACAAGCCTATAAAAAAGCTCAGTAAAGCAACTGCAATGTGTTCTGTAAAAGAAATGTTTTGAAACTGAAGTAGACAATGCCCAGATGCAGAGAGCCTACATAAATCTGTCAAAAGCCCCTACAGTACTAATTTTGTGAACATTCATTTCACTTCCTATCACATAGGTGCTTGATCTTTTCTCTGCTTCTAATTGAATCAACTTTTGTGGCAATCACATAGAAAGGAAAAAAAATGCAAACTCGTGGCTTGAGGAAAAGAGGAAGCATCTCTGCTTTGTTGCATCTTCTCAGCTATCACCAGTGATCATGATAATTCACCAGGGAAACAAAAACTATTTGAAAACTTGGAGTAGGGAGAAGTGATGAAGCACCAAGTGGGATGTCAACTACATTAAGAGATGGAACAGAGAAAGCTCTGTAAAATTAGCCTTCCTAGAAAGGGACTATAAAGAATTGATTTGATAAAGAATTATTTGGCCATGTGAAATATTTCTTCTGGAATGAAATTTGATAACTGAACACTCCCCTAGAAAATATCACCGTACTAAATAAGAAAAAAATGCTGATCCTCTCCTCTCTGTCTCACAGCTCTCCAAACATCTGAACAGTTAATATTCAGTAATGCTTTTTGACTCCTCTGCTAAGGTAGTTATAAGGTACTGGCCTTATTTCACTAAGGAGGAACCATAACGTGGATTAAGTGAGCTACCTGAGAGTGCACAGAACTTTGCCTGATAGGCTCATTTGATAGATATCCAGCAAAACCTGAACTGAGCATTAATCCAGATGTCTTGAATCCAATTTGTCAGATTAAATTTTATCAAAACTTCTACTGGGACTGCAGGACTGAGGGATAGTCACGTTCCATTTATCTATCTGTAAGGCAGATGCAAGTCCAGGGCAGTGCCTTGGCAATAGAAAAATGAGTGCTGTCATCAGTGGTTGAATGTAGATCTGACCAACCTGGCCCTGCTCTAAATTCTTTTCAGAAAATGTTGTTAAACACTAAAGGAGTATAAGCTACTCTCTATGGCATAAAAGACCTCCGCTTATTTAAGTGAAAACTGCTTTGGGTATGATTAGAACAACTGGATAAAACATTAGAGCAACAAAATCAGCCATGACTCCCAGGAAAACTCAGGCAGAACAATTGGTCCTTGTTACGTGTCACCAGTATTTTCACTTGGGTGCTGACCTGTGACAGCTACTTTCAGAGGAAGAAATGCCAGTCTTCATCCTGAGGAGTTAAATCCACAAGGAAAATCCCTCCTTGTGGCCCTGGGAGTGTCCTGCTGCAGCCTGGCTCCTACCCCAGGTGAGAGGTGTTAGAGCTATGCAGACCTTTACCAGGGCACAGCAACCAGGCATCCTGCTTATCCACAAGAGTAGCCAGGGCTCACTAGGCTTGGGATAATATTCCATCCCTAAATCCCACAGTTTAGTGCAGTAAACAGGTAGATCATCTAGCCTGGAGCAAAAACAGCCTTAGCAACTGCCTAGCAACACTACTGCAGAGCAAGGCAGGAGCTGTAGGTTATCTGGATGCAGTAACTCCCAAGGAAGAGCCAGCCCCAGCCAGAGCTCAGCAGTTCTAGGGCACAAACTGAGTCTCAGCTTTGTCCCTCTCTGCCCTAGAAAGGTAGGAACTTTCTGTCAATAGAGCAATGAACACTCAAAATATGTTAAAACCTTTCCTTAAAGATCTGCTTGTCACAGTCTTCAGCCTCAGTGGGCTGATAAACTTGCCAGGCAGACAAATTAGCAGCAACTCAAAGGTTACTGCTCACTCACAAGACTGAGAGGTTTTTTTAATCTTCAGAACATATCATCATTATTTCGGTTTTTTTTTTCCTGTTTACAGAAATGACTAATGGATTATGGAGCTGTTATAGCCATCTCAAATTCCTCACTGAAACATTGCACAGTTGTAACTTTCCCCTCCCTTGCAGTTTATAGCTTCCATAGTTGCTTTATTAACACTGCTGCAAAAGAGAAATATGACTTGGTCAGTATATTGGTGCCCATTGGTATTTCAGACTCAATGTTATGCATCAACTTGCAATGTCTGTGGTACCACAGCCAAAATGGTTACAGAGTGAATGAGGATATTACCTCCAGGGACTGTGAGCAATTTAAATTCAAATGCTGATCCACCTTAAAAAAACAGTCTTTCTTGCAGGTTTGGAGCTTGCAAACCTTAAGTTAGCACTTTCCAAGTGGAAAGCCATTCTTATGAAAAGCAGCTGAAACAAGAAGCAAACTTAAGAAATTTAAGAAAAATGTTCACTTTGGCCGTCCAGTTGTGAGGTCCTTTTGTGTAATTGAAATTCTTTGTGACGGAATGGAATGGAATGGAGTAGACTGGAATGGAATGGAATGGAATGGAATGGAGTAGGATAGAATGGTTCAGTTGGAAGTGGACTTACAATAACCATCTAGTCCAAGTGCCTGGCCACTGCAGGGCTGACCAAAAGTTAAAGCTTGTTATTACCTCTATTGTCCAAATGTCTCCTAAACAGTGATGGGCTTGGGGTATTCATCATGTCTCTAGGAAGTTTGTGCCACTGTTTGACCACCCTCTTGGTAAAGAAATGCTTTCCAATATCAACACTGAGCCTCTGTTGATGCAGCTTTGGATGATTTCCACATGTTCTATCACTGAACCCCAGAGAGAAGCCCTCAGCACCTCCATTCCCTGTAGAGAACCACGAGGTCACCCCTCAGCCTCTGCTTCTCCAAACCAGACAAGCCCAGAGCACTCAGCTGCTCACTAAAGGATGACTTCCAGCCCTCTCACTGGCTCTTTTACCCTCCTGGGGACACATTCAAGGACCTTCACATCCTTCTGAAGGTGGGGCCCAGCCCTGCACACAGGGCTCCAAGGCTGAGCTCAGTGAGAGAATCACGTCTGCTCCCTGTTTGGTCATGCTGGGTTTGATGCAGCCCAGGATGGGGTTTACCCTTTGCCTGCCATATTTTTGGAAAACTGACTGCAGTTATAAATAAATCCATGAGGTAATGACTAATAGTTCATCTTCTTTTACTCAACATCAGCTTTGAAATTTTAGTTTTGGAATTAAATTGGAGGGATGCCAAGTTTGACAGTAAGGTCAATTGAATTATAGCTACAAGACTGTAATATTTCACCTTTTGATTACCACCTATTGAAATACATGGATGCAATTTCATACCACCTCTGCCTTCCCTTCTTTGCCTATTTTTTTATTTTTCATAATAAATATATTTTGAAAGAACACACTTCTAATTCTACGTTAGCTCATGCTAATAGGTTTTTAAGGCACAAGTCTGTTGTCATTCAAATGGTGAATTCCAGAAACACTTGTCAAGAATCAGAATCATAACATCTGTCTTAGAAAGCTCTTCACATGAACAGCTGGGATTTTACATCATATCCTGGTAAAGGACTCCATTGGCTTCTCTGAGAGCCTTGATTTCCACTTGGATGATTGTTGGAGCATGGGTAGATTTTTGCAACTATCACTGCGGGGTTTTTTGTGTGTTTGTGTGCTCATTTCCAGACTAAATCTCCCTCAAACTCCATAAAATGGCAAACTTAAATTGACACTTTGGTTTAATTGCTCAGTGCAGTTTAGCAGTGAAAAACAACTCAGAGCAGATCCTATATCCCTGCTAAAATCCACTGTAATTGACTTCCAGTCTTTTTCTCAACAGATGTAGAATCTGAGCACCCACTGGTCTGCATGGAAGGCACAATGTCCGTCAGGATACTGAGTCCAGTTCCCACAGTGACATAAACCACGTAACAGAAATGAAACACAAAAACCTGCCCTTTTTGTCATATTGAAATATAACTCCCACAGCCTGTACAGGACTTGTTTTTGCATGGCAGTATCCAGACCTTATTTAATTTACCAGCTTATGCAGATATTTTGCAGTTTCAATTGCTTTCTGTATAAATTATTTCTTCCAAACCCCACCATATGCAAAGGCACAAGAGACTTTTCACTGTACATTCACTGTACATTCAAGTACTGGAATGAATCTGTCAAACATTTCTGTTTTAATCTAAACTACATTACATTGGAACATAAGCTGTCAAAAGCTGAAAATGGTGAAACTTATTTAATAGAGTTGAATGCAAAATGTTTTTCCTGCTTTATAGAAAATGAAGAATATAGCACTGACATTTGCAAATTTTAGATCATCCCTTACTCTTTTCACATTTGAACCTGACATGCTTTTCACTTTCTTAAAACTGCACAGATGCTAATGCTCACTATTTCTGATCCCCACCAGGATCTCTCTGTTTTGCTTTGCCTTGATATCCCCATTCTCATAAAAGAGATGAGGCAATATCCATCTACTTGTAACTAGAATAATTCCTTGTCTGAGTCTGCCTTGAATAGAGAAAAGCAATGGAAGATTTAATAATTGCTAGCAGCAGAGTTTGAAATTTCTACAATCACCAAGCTTTCCTTACAAAATCCCTCGTTTAAAATACATTTCTTGCAGACTTTTGTATATGTTTAATTCTTGGATTGCTTTTCCTAAATACCAAAATACCAGTTTTTTTAGAATACGGTAGTTTTCACCAGAGTCTTATTAGGAAGCATTGATAAGGATTAACAAAGCTTAGCCCATATTATGGGTGTGAAAAGGGCTGTGGATCTAGCAACATGTGAGGAAGAAGATAAAGTGTTTATCTAAAAATCACAATTATAAATGCTGCAATCTCAGTCTTATAAAAAGTGCTATATCAAATTATTCTTTCAAAAGCACAGGTAGTTCACTGATGGCATTTCCCTTTAACATCTAAATCAGAAATTATAAATTTTTTATGCTATTTAAGGACTCTGCACTGCTATCTTTTTTCCCCCCTTCTTCTAGAAAGGAGATAAGTTATTGCACAACTTATAGAAAATTATAGCACAACCTAAGACCTCCAAATCTGTCTCTTCTGTTAGACCCAGCATGAGCTAAGTCTTAAATCAAGCAAGCTACTAAAACAGCTGAAAAAACTAAAATGAGCACCTTCAGCACTCATGGCAGAGAAGCAGAGAGGACTGTGACAGTCCCATGAGTTTTTAGGGATGAAAGAGGCTGTCTCCATCCTCTCACTTGGGAAATCAGAGTTTGTAGTCGTTGGAAAAGCACATTCTAAGAGAAGAGGAGGACCAGAACTCACTGTTAACACACAATTGTTTACTGTCTTGCTCCAGTGGGACAGGGACTCAGTGGGAAAGAATTAAATCCTTGAGTGGGTCAGACTCTCAGTCCTGCTCCTGGCTTGCACTGACAAAATCCAGTGTAAATCTAGGCAGGATTTAACTACAAAGCTGCACCTTATAAAAGTGCATCTGTCATGTTACCAGAGAAAACAAACAGCATGGTGGGTGAAGGAAAAGCCAAAGAAAACAATATATATGAGACAAAAAATATGGAATGAAAATCAGGAAAACAAGGATCTGTTGGGCTGTGAATCAGACTCATATTTAACCAGTGCACTCAGAACAGGTAGTTAGTCTGGACCAGATAAAATATGGTAAGGAATAAATCAGTGAAGAGTATAGAAATGGCTAAAGGACAGACAATTCTGAGGTCAGCAAGCTGTTGATTTATGTCCCTATGAACTGGCAGAGCTACCAGACATACTGACTCCAGATCGTGCTGCTTCCAGAGCTGCAGAGGCAACAAACGTCATCACAGGCTTCTCTGCATAATGGCAAGGAAATATCTTTTTTTAATTCATAGGTGATTATTGATACTTTTATCTTTAAAAAGTTCCATTTTAAGTTGTTCTTTTTTAAATTTAAACAAATGCCTTCTAAAATAACCCAGAATTTTTTCCAGTTTATTTTTTAATATGAGTGCATTTTTCAGGGCACAGTAAATTATCCTGCTGATGCATTGGCTTTACACCTCAAACTGGAATCTCTCTGTTCTTCATTCTAACTCTAGAATACACAGCAAAAATGGCATATGATTATAATTTTACTTCTCCCATAAAGATGTATGTTTGTGTCTTTTACTAATACATTCTTCAATGTTGATAAATTAATATTTTAAAATATTGCCCTATTTTAAAATTTATATTGCAACATTAAGGAAGAACATTGGACTCATAATGACACAAACTACAGAAAAAAAATCTTAATAATAAAACTGCGATTTTCTTTAGTAAATAAATAGCTGAATATGGGCTCAAAAGATCAGATGTTCTTCCAGCAACCTCACAGTACATAAGGAAGTTTATTCAACCAACAGTCCAGTTCTCTAAGTCCCTTCAATGAACTTTCATTGACAAACTTTCTCTGAATGAAGGTTTCTGAAGGCTCTGGGATAAATTAATTACATTCCTTTGTATTAATCTAAAACTCACTTAAATATATGGTAAGAGTTCCACTTATTCTAGGGTGGTTGGAGCCTGACCCTATGTCATTTAAAAATTGGCTTTTCTGCAGAGTGCTTCAAACATGCTGATATTCTGAGCCAACCATGGCCCTAGGTGGTGGCAAGGCATGCTGCCAAGGCAAAGAGGTTGTCCTGATTTTCTCACTGGGCTGATAAAATACAGGCAAATATTGCTCCTGCTGTGATGGTTAGAAAGGATTTCCCTGTGATCTGCTTTTCAGGCTGTGAAATTCTGGAGTCATGGTTTTGTATTTTTGCTCTTTCACCTTTGATTGAGTCATTCTCTTGTGGTTTGTCCCCACTGCAAGACTGAGACAGGAACAAAGTCATGTCCTGCTCTATTTCAGGCTCAGGCCATGTATTGCCATGAATAATGTTCACCTGTTTGGAAATTCAAAGTGATTTGTAGATTTTGGCACTAAATCAAATCCATTTTTTATACCCAGAACCTCTGTGCTCACTAGGAAATAGCCAGTAAAAACTGGGCATCCTACAGCATTAAAGCACAGTGTCACTGAGGGAAATAACACAGCAGAACAAAGGGGTGGGAAGGCTTTTAACTTCACCCCTACTTACAACAATCTCACTGATATTTTTTCTGACCTGTCCTGTTGCTTCTGCCTTGACACCTCAAAATTAGACTCTCCCCTTTGTCAGTGGTCAGCCCCCTGCTCTTGCTGTCTTTAGCAAATGGGACACATACTTTCTTTTGAACCCAACCTGTTTCCCATTTGTGCAGTGCAATGCACAGTACCCCTGGCTCTGCCTGTGCAGCTCCTCAGATCCTTCCTTGGTAAAAGACACCTACACAACTTCCAGCCCCCTCACTCCAGTGCTGAGCAAGTCTTTACCAAAACACACACCTCCCTTTCAACACTCTGACTTCACACCTCTTTTCTTCCCTTTTGTGCAGCATTAAGTTTGATCAATACTTCCACTCTTCCCTATCTGCTGTGGGGGTTCCCTAAAAATATTGGGTTGTTTTTGCCTGACCCACTTATGGTACTTGTATTAGCTGCCTTTAATCACTCCATCTTACACAAATTAGTAACAACACTAAAGGCCAGTAGTAGTCACTAATTTCTGGTGCTTCCATTCCCTGGCATTCAAAATAAAACCTCCTAGCCTTTCTATATGCAGGGGGATGCCTCCAGACCCAAATCAGCACAGACATGTCTACAAACCATCACAGAACCACTAAGATTAGAAAAGACCTCCAAGATTGTTCAGTCCAACCTTTGACCAACACCACCTGTGCACTGAACCACACTGCAAAGTGCCATGAGCACTTCCAGGGATGGTGACTCTACCACTGCCCTGGGCAGCCTGTTCCAATGCTTAACCACTGTCACAGTGAAGAAATTCTTCCTAATATCCAGCCTGAACCTCCCTTGGTGCAATTTGAGGCCATTTCCCTTTGTCCTATTCCCAGCTGCCTGAGAGAAGGGGCTGACCCCCACCTTACCACAAACCCCTTAGGAAAACAAGACTCAGAGGCAAAGCTCACACAGCTCAGCCCAAGTGCTTGGATACCATACAGGGCCACTGGCAGCAGAACAGAAATTATTTTAAAGCAGAGGGAATAATAGGTTTTTGTCCTTTCCCACAGGGACTTGTAATCAGTGTGTAGAATGATGCAGTGTAATGTTCCCCAGCAGAGGAAAGGAAATAAAGAGGAATATTGTTACAGTAAAGTTTATTTCAACCATCAAGGTGAACATTTATTGCAGAGATAGCACTGGAGAAGGAAAGATTCCCTCTCCTGTAGCTTGCTTTTCTGCCTGGCCTTGCAGCAGCATTTCTTGTACTCTGCATATAAAAGATGATCTAGGCCTATTAAAGAATTAATGTTCAATTCTCCTTAACAGGATAATTCTGGTCATTTCAATGTCAAGGCTTAAGTTTTTTTGGCAGTGATTTGATCTGGAACATCCAGATAATGTTTATCTACTGCAAATGGATTTTTTTTTTTTGAAAGAATAAGTTTTCAACAGGCATATAAGTGAGAGGCCAATCAGCTTAAGTAGGTATCTCTGTATGTGTATTTAAATGCTCTTGTCCTTTTTTTGTCTGTTCTCTCTGTCAGGTGTGGGGACAGAAAGCTTTCTGCCTGAAGAAGAAATATATGTGAAAAAAGGGATCTGTGACGTTTGGAAAATCCTTTGGCAGCCAATGTCATTAGGCCTAAAAAAGGCCAGGTTTAGATGTATTTATAAAGATAAAATTGGCTGACATCAGCTCCATTGGCCTCACTTCAAGCTCTTCAGGCAAATTTCTCTTAGCATGAAGCCCCTTAGAGAGCCCTGGAATTTTGCTCAGTGACTTTTTTGATATCTCTATTTTCAGACTCTAAATGTTGTGATCTGTTTGGGTAGGGCTGGTCCATCAGGCAATCACTGCAGGGAACTCTTGTGATTTTTGTTGTGTTGAGAAGTTGCTGCTTCAGTTGGAAAACAGCATGTCCTCCACCAGCCTAGTAAGAAGCAGGGTGCAAATATCCCAGGTAATTCAAAGGCAGCTCAGGCATTTCCAGTGCTGTGCTGTTGTCTCTTCTATCACTTAGTGTGGACTTTCCCTTGCTGTTCCTGTGTTTAGTCAAGCCCATGCTGGGTATAGTGGAAAAATAAGAAACCTTATGTATCTAGAGGTACTGGCATGGTGAAAAGCTCATTTCTGATGCTAGAATTCCTAGAGAGCTTTCAAAAGCTTGAAGAATGTTTCATTTTTAGGGACTCAGAGTCTAAATCATTGCTGCTGTAAAAGTGATACATGTTTAAGCTCTACAGTGTTCATGCATTTTTAAATATTTCTATTTAATTATTTGCTTGCTTCCCTGGACCAATTTCTTTTCTCTTAATAAGAACAAAATGAAGTTAAAGTGTATGCATTATTAAATTTAATAGGAAGTTACAATTGAATTACAAAATAGTAGATATTTCTCTTATTTATTATGATGTACTGGTCTCTTTCACTCACAATGGCTCTTCTTTTTCTGCTTGTAAGATACGGGGGAAATGGCCTAATAAGCTGTCTTTTACAGCTGAGATTTTCAGAGCAAACTTCAGATGTCTGAATGCCCTCATCCCATTCAATTTAATGATGACTGAGAATCAAATCCCTTAAGTGACTACAAAAACTTCAGAAGGGAGGGAGGATATTCCAGCAGCCAGGCCCTTGTGTGCTGAGGCTGCCTGGTCCATGGGGAGCTCCCTCTGGGACTCCAGACTTCCCCTTCCAAAGTGACAATGCACTTGGTCACCTCTTGTAGGGACAGAAGGGCTGTGTGGGGATGGAGACATCACAGACAGTGAATATTTGGACTGCACAGAGGCAGGGGTGTGTACCTAACACACAAAACCACCATCTTTCAGAACTATTTCCCTGCATTGACACGGCAGCCCTGGCATTTCATAAATGACAACGTGATGGAACCTGCATTGTTTGATATGAGAAACCATCAACCTCCCTGAACAAGGGAGATGAAAACAATGATTCAGGTAGAAACAATGATAAGCAAAAGAAGCTGTTTGGGGTAAGAGATTATCCTCTCCAAATGACTGAAATAAAAAAAAAGTAAATTTTGGCCATGAAAACTTTAGGCTACAGAATAGCTAACAATGATATGGCAGCAGCTTTCACACAGTCTTACAAAAGGGGTGATGGAGAAAAAAACATAGGGCATGCCTATGATTTGGAGTCCAAGAAGTACAGAATCAAATTATTTTATATAAAAAAACAAGGTCTCTTTCAGTCCCATTGTACTGAAACTCCTTCTTTCAGAGTAAAGGACATTTTATAACCATAGTTACATCTCTTATGTAACTGCAATGTGATTGAGAGATGTGACGGGGAGTAAATGTGCATTGGTTTCCAAGGCATAGTGGAACTAACTGAGGGCAGAAAGAGAGAAAGAGAGAAAGAGAGAAAGAGAGAAAGAGAGAAAGAGAGAAAGAGAGAAAGAGAGAAAGAGAGAAAGAGAGAAAGAGAGAAAGAGAGAAAGAAAGAAAGAAAGAAAGAAAGAAAGAAAGAAAGAAAGAAAGAAAGAAAGAAAGAAAGAAAGAAAGAAAGAAAGAAAGAAAGAAAGAAAGAAAGAAAGAAAGAAAGAAAGAAAGAAAGAAAGAAAGAAAGAAAGAAAGAAAGAAAGAAAGAAAGAAAGAAAGAAAGAAAGAAAGAAAGAAAGAAAGAAAGAAAGAAAGAAAGAAAGAAAGAAAGAAAGAAAGAAAGAAAAAAGAAAAGAAAACCACAATTGATATGATTCTGTGAGGATAGGCTCATTTGAAAAGTTCTGAGAGATTAATAAACAGCAGCTCTGTGCTTTGATAATTAATCTCTGTTAACAAGTTTTAGTCCATGCATGCAGTATTTAGTTTTTGTTTTAGTACATTTTGAGAGGGTGGAGGGAAGGAGAAGATTATGGGATCTTCAACACAGAACGAGACAAAGAGTTAATGGGAGAGATTACTGCCGTATAATCCTTAGCAAATGGCATAAAAGCATTAGATACCTGTACTGCTACCACGCCTGCTTGCAGAGATATGTAATTGCCAGGAATTTAGTTGCTTCTTCTGTGGCCTCTGTAGCAGTAAGAAAAATTCAAACTGAAGCTGCTATTCTGTAAGGTTTCCTTGCAAATCCATTGGATTTTGCTCACAGGACCATAAAAATTGCCATGCTGGGTCAGATCAATGGCCCATATAATCCAGTAGTCTTTCTCCAACAGTGACTAATACTATATGTTTTGGTAAATCACAGGAAAATGTAAGAAACCTTTCATGACCAATTATGGAACAACTTTCCCATAGAAAGAAGGTTTATCCTAACTTCTGGCAAAAAATAAAGCTTTTTTGCTTAGAGTCTGAAGGATTTTTACTAGCTCCTGTCCAACATGACTCTGGTTATATTTGCTATTAATATAGATTTCCATTCCTTTTTCAAATTTGGTTAAGTTTAACTTAACATTACTGTGCTGCAGTGAATTTTACAGGTTAAATTATCTTTAGAAGTCTGCCTTTTATCACTTCAAAACTTATTGCCCTTCTGTTGCAATGGATGGCTCTTGTTTTTATTTTATGAGTGGGAGTAAATAAGGCTGCCAATTTACTGTCTCTGTAGTATTCAGGATGTAATATACTTCCATGAGACACCTTTTTATTCACCTTTTCTTTAAAGTGACTGTTCCTCTCTCTTACCTTTGCATTCTCCCTAATATTTTCTGTGCCGTGTGAGACTTCTTCTATTCTTAAATCCATCTATTTCTCTAAATATAAAATGAGGTGTTTATTTAGATCTGTTCTTTTCTTCTCTGTTATTATTCTCTATTCAACTGGAAAACTACAATGACTTTGGCATCGAAATCTAATTTCTGAAGGTGTAATTTGAAATTCCCTGAACCAGTCATTGCATTCTTACCAAGCTCCTGCCACCATAGCCATGAGACATTAGGCTGTTTGTGGTATTATTCTTAAAATCCAGTTTTAATATTCTAGCAATGTAAACATTTTCCTACACACAGTTCTGCACTGAGTGCATGATCTCCCTGTTGTTTATAGGCACCAACCCCTCTTCATTGCTTTTTCAAGTCAGAAAAGGGTTTATTGAATTTATACTAATCATACATCTTTTCCCTAATGTCTTCTGCTAAAGACCTTTATTTTAAGTCCACATTAAATACAATAAACTGTCTTTTTATCCACTGTTACAATCAAGTTCAAAGTAGCCTGGACAAGACTAGCAGAGAGAAAAAGCATGTTTGCATCTGCTCCATCATGTACATGTGGCTTATTTGTAATCTAACACTTATAATATTTTCCATTTTAGCAAACTCTTCACTGCCCCATTATCCAGAGATCCCAGTTTCTTTCTGAAGAAGCAAGCAGAAGATGCTCAGCCCTCTGAAGCCTAAGCTTGAGTTAGTATCTTCCCTCTCTGTGAGTAGCACCAGAGCTGTTCCCAGCAGCTGCCAGGGAATGAGTGCCTCTGAAGCAGGAGAGGCATCTAAAGCACTTGATTTCAGCAGTCTTGTATCAGCAGCAGTGCACTTCCTATAATGATGAGAATACAAATACTGTAGCACCTCTGAAGTGCAAGTTGTTCCCTGAGGCGCTTGTTTTGGCGGGGGCGGGGTCATCATGCTCTAGAGATACTGGTCTCTTTTCGCTGAATACCAGGACCGCCTAAGGGACCAGCTTGGAACTAATGGCTCTGATCTGCCTGACTAAAACTGCCTGAGATGAATCCTTCACTAAGTGACCTGAGAATCTTTAACATAATGCTTTTTTTATGGTCGTCTCTGGCACTCAAATTCAACTCTGTTGCTGTTTTTGAGTGCATGAGGAGCTGCAGGGCTCAGCAGACTGACAATAGGCTGTGGAAACTGCTAAGGAATAAACCTTTTTTTTTACTGGGAGGTAGACCAAGTCCTGGCACATGTTGCTCAGTTTTTGGAGTCTCCATCCTTGGAGATATTCAAAAGTCACAATGGTCACAGCCCCAGGCAATGGACTTTAGGTGGTCCAGCTTGGGCAGAGGGCTTGGACCAGATGATCTGCAGAGGTTCCTTCCAACATCAACCACTTCATCGTTCCATGATTTTGAAGGAAATTCAGTTTGAGATGGCCTAAGGATGTTGCATTGATTTGTGGACTAGTTTGTCAACCCCACAATAGGAACATGCGTGTTAAGGACCTGCCAGCTCAACTTCAGATCCCAAAGCCTCACTGGCATAGTTTGCTTGAGTCCTAAAGTCTGCACTTATCCTCTCAGAAATGCTGTTCAACTTGCTGTAGAAGGACAAAGGTTTTAGAAGTATCATGCTTTACTGTATGCAATATATAGTCAAGAGAATTTCACTGCAGGAATATCTGTTGGATGCTTTTCAGGAGAAAATTTAGGACCCACTTCCTTTAAAAAACAACACTTGAAAGATTATGGTATTACCTGTATAAATATATATATGTGTGTGTGTGTGTATATATATATATATTTGTGTGTGTGTATGTGTATAAAAAATTTGAAAGTGTATATAGCTTTGAAGTTCTGACAAGCATATGGATACTTTACCATCATGTTTTGGAGGCAGTCATACTGCTTAAAAGCCAATTACTATAGTATTATTAAAACTGCTGTGGCTGGGTTTTTGATTTTTATTGATTTTTTTCCTAATACAAGACACAAATGATGTACTGATGGACCTTAATAGAGGACATTATTATATTAGAATAAATAGTTAAGTGTATATCCATACTGAAATTTTTATTTGAGATTAAATTTCAGTTTTGGCTTAAATTAATAGCAGCTCCCTCAGTTTTCTCCTTGGAGAAGGAAAGAAGTCTGATTCAGAATTAAAAGTGTCATGCACTGGAAATTGTGCAAGTAGAGGACAGAGAAGCATTTTTCCTGTAAAAAGTGTATGCATTTTTGGTCAGGAAATTCTTTTTGCTGTAGAACATAGTACTTGTTGATTTCAATGTTACCTTCTCTTCCTATCAGTAATTTTTACATTAAGCAGTTATTTGTGCCTGACTTCTGCTTTCTGTTTCACTTCACCATTCACCTGGGGAAAAAACCCAAAACCCAAACATAAAAAATAAAAAACTCCAAGCAAGTGGCTGTGTGACTGAAAAAAGAACAAAACCTGCACCTCTGCATTTGCAGGTGTGATTTGATTTAAGACTAGTAAAAGCAAATATTTCCCCATTGGCAAAGTTATTTGTTTTCATTTCTGCAAGCAGAAGAACATAAATTAAATTAGCATTTGAGTTTTGTATTTCAAGTTGACCAGATCTGTTACCACCATTTAGTCCTCAGGAGTGATGAAATAAAATTAGCACAGCAAAATATTGTTAGGTTATTTATGAGATGTGATAACTTGAACCAGACTATGTATAGATTGCCTATAACTGACTAAAACAATCCTTCAGAGCAGATTAATGTCTAGCAGGTTCAGAGCAGAAAGATGATGAGCAGGAGAGGCCAATGGATTACTGCTTTATAGCCCAGGTTCTGCTAATGCTTCCCCTTTCTTAAAGCTTTGTCCATGTGCATATCTCATTCAACTTAGTTTGATTATATGTATGTGATCTAAAGAACCAGCATAAAGGTTTTGCTGGATCTGAGCTTCTGTCCTTTCTGTTAATGCAAATGTGAAGAAATTAAATTTTTTGACTTGGTTTTCTGTTAGAAGTGAATTCCAGTCTGTGGCAATACAGAATCACAGAATATTCTGAGTTGGAGGGGACCCCCCAAGGATCATTGAGTCCAATGGCCCATGCAGGGATCAAATCCACAGCTTTGGCTTGCTCCAGCCAGCTGAGATAATTTCCAGTAACCCTTCAGGACTTGCCACTTTTAAGTCACAGCAAAATGAAATGTTCCTGCTGTAGCAGTTTATAAAAATCACTTGTGTGTCTCGGGAAATTTGCAATTTGACATAAAAGGAGCATTCCATATGTTGGGAGTTTAATAAATGCCATAAATTACATCATAAATGTAATTGCTGGAAAAAGTCATTAGATTTGAACTTTACTGTTTTTTAAATAAGGATGCACAACTGTGAGATGTATTTTAGTTTCTAAGTGGAAGCTCTGCTTTCCATAATTATTGGTTGTATCTAGATCCTTGTTGTGATAAGACTGCATGCGCTCACTTTTTCTTCTAACATATGTGTATATATATATATATATATGTTTTGTATCTGTACATCAGTGAGGTGTGCAATACACAGACATATATATCATTGAGAGGAATAATTCCTGGGGATATGAGTCTTCAATCACTTAAGTTTTGCTTTATTTCTACACTTAATTATACCAGAACGGAAAGTGCGAAGAGCTTTAGCTGAAGTCCTGTGATGACTGTGACAGAACTGGGAATAAGTCCTGGGTAGTCCATTGTGCTAGTGGCTAGGTCATGGCCTTCAGAGCAAGAAGCTGGTCAATAGTATGAATTAACTATTCTAGCCAAATGTTAACAGCTACATACCTGCAGAAAAGCTGTACCATTCACATAATTTCAGATATGAAAAAGCCTAAAGTTTGCAGGCATTTCTTGTCCCCTCAAGATCCAGCTGTACTGTGACATCGCTATTTTGTGTTGGAATAATACATTATAGACTAGATGAAACCTTAGATACAATATGGTATGTATGTTAGAACATCTCAAATATGTTAAAGAATGTAAGTATGATGTGTTTCGGAACTCTCTTTTCAACTTGTGCTTGGAAACAGTTTTGGTTTAGATGCTTTTATGGAATCCCAAGTGCATCTAGTGATGTCATAGCCACGCTTTCTGTGTGGACTCTGCTTGTGTATTTAGACAATGGGTGTGTGCAAACCAGAAATGGACTAGGGAGGAAAGGAACATCTGCAGGATGTTCTATTTATACCTGTTTCACTTTGTCAAAAAATGTGTATCACAATAGTCATGTGGGTACTAACTTTCTAGTCTGCACCCATTCTTAGAATGAAGATTGGGTTCCTATAATACTCCATTCTTACCATGCAGTCATTCATTTTATCTACTCTGTGAGGGTTCTTCTTAATGTAGTTAGCGAGCTCTTCCAAGAGATACATTTCATCATCACGTGTACATGAATGCTGTAATTCACTCACATCATGGAAAAGTACAGATACTGTCTAAAAAGAGTTCTCAACTTCTAAGAAACCTTTTCTTTCTCTCAGCAACTCAGGAACTGCACGTGATCTTTCTGAGTGGCTGTGTCTTTTCTTTGGCCTCTGGCTTTGCACATTTTTCCAATCTTCATGTGGTTTTCATCCTCCTGATGCTGTTCAAGAGCCAAGGAGCCAGATTTGGCAGTCTGCAAGGCTGGCAGACAGGCATTTCTCATGGAATGGTGAAATTATTAAAGCCAGAGGTTTTTTTTTTTCTGTTTTCTCAGAATCAAAACTTGCCCTGTGTTTAACTGGAGCAGGAGATCACACAGTAACTTCAAGTAGTAAAAGTCTCATGGTTTTACTATGAGAGAGAAGTGATTAAGAGTCATCGCTGTGGTAATCTGCTGAGTCTTTTTAGAACTTGTTGCTACAAATTCCTTGACATTATCCAGATAAAAGATAATACACAAAATCTATGCAGTGCTGTAATGGACTTCTTAACATATTTACAAAATAAATTATTGTTGTTTGGCTAAGATTTCCTACAAATTAAAGTTTAGAATTGGTTCATCCTGAGTGGAGTATAGCCCCTTTGAGAAAAAAGGAACTTTTGGTGTCAGCTGCTCTTGACCTTGAGATAGTGAAAGCACCAAACAGATATACATTGATTGTGCAGGATTTTTAAAAATGTTTGCATTTACATTCCTCAAGTTCCAATGTGAAGAAGAAAAGTCTCTGTTCTGATGGAAATGGTGTCAACATTCAGCTGTTTCACATAGCCCGTAACAGTGTCTTGGTGGTTCGTGTCCAAGGGTCCACGCATCAGAGGACAGGCTGGTGTCAGGCTGTGTCTGAAGCCAGTAGTGTGGGGCAAGAGGAGCAGACAGCCAGGTTGGGGCAGTTGCTTCTGGGGAGTTTACACTCCCCATTAAATGTGTTTGAGGGTTTTACTTTGGACACGTCGTGTGCTCTGCTGTACGCTGCACATCCCACTGTATATGTTTCAGAGCAACCTGCAGGGAAGGTATCTGCAAAATGCTCCTGGTCTGGCTTTGTGCCCTTCTGGGGGCTACTCCAGGACACGTTGGTTTGTCCCAGCGTCCATCTCACGCTTATGACTGTACTCGTCATTGCTCTGCCCAAGTGACACTTCTAAAGAGATTTCACATTCAGAAGCATGTCTGATTTCTGTTCTACGTCTGTTCTGGGTTTGTTTTCTGTTAATGCATTTTCATACATGCTGCCAGTGCAGCTATTGCTTGATGACTTCTCTTGACTTCTTTTTGCCACTGGCAGCTGTGGCAGCTACTCTGTGAGCACACTCCAGATGGGTTGACTGCCTTCTGCTTCCTCCCTAGTGTTGTCTGAGGATGAAGACACGGACAGTGTTTTAACCTTTACAGGTTTTTGCTCTTCTGTGTGCTCTGCCCTACACCCACTGGGGAAGGTACCATGGGTGTGGGACACAAAGTTGGACTGGTAGGGCTAGTGCTTGCCTCTCCGGACTGGGAATGGTGTAGTAGGTCAGAATTTGCTGTTGTACAAGCTACTGCTGTGACTTTGCCATTGTTGGATGAAATTCTGGGAGTCCAAACCTGTGTTCACAGGTGTGGCTGTTGCCCTGTGTTGTCCCATGATTGCAGTACCTGTTGGTCAGTGGTTAGGCAGTATGGGGAGGGGGGACAGCTTTGCAGTGTCATCCTGCAAACATTGTTCCAAACACTACTCTTGCAGAGAGGCTCAGAGGAGCTCAGTGTCTAGAAGAGAGGTGATCCAGTCTTTTCCTAGTGGCATTTAGCTGTTTATCCCTTTTATATGGGCATAGTTACTTTGTCTCTTGCCTGACTTTCAATGCCTGTTTTGACTTTTTCTCCCTGTTGGCAGGTGCCTTTGGCTGCTGATTCAGTGGCCCTCAGGAATCATTACAGACTTGGGACTGAGTTTTTTGCTAAGGAAAAACATGGCTGAAAAGTAGCAGCAGCACACCATGTGGAAAAAGGGAGGGGTAAGAGTGAAACTTGTGCCCTTCTCTTATGAGAAGTGATAAAGGAGGGAGAACTGACAAAAGGAATGGTGAGCAAGTCTGTCCTTCTGCTCCCCTAGCTTGTAGAGAGGAGATAAAGGAGAAGGAAGGGAAATAGTACATTCTGATCAAGTCCTGCAGTATGGAGATCATCTCCCCTCTATTCTCAACAAGCAAACATGTATTTCTCCCTGGGAAGCATCTGTTCTTTCCCTGCTTTTCTTTCAGCTTACAGAGGAAATGGCCTGCCAGTCCTCTTCCTAAGCTTTTGGCTGAAGCATCCCGTTCAGAGGACCATGCCCTGTCAGCTGCTTGATAGGCTGTCAACACTCAGCTGACATGTCAGCTCATATGAAGCTCCAAAGGGTCTTCACAGCCAGAATCCTTCAATCCTAGAAACTGCCTCC
>NW_005054333.1:1568270-1623851 GCF_000277835.1 Geospiza fortis
ATGGCTTCCCTGCTGCGGTGCCCCAGACAACACAGACACTTTAGACTTCTGCACTGAAGAAGTGGAGTGGAAGGCACAGCTGCAGCTAAACAGCAGTGGGGCAGAAAAAGAGTTCAAGTAACATATTGGCTAACTTTATTGTCAGACAAGATGAACGTGGCCCAAAGTTACAAGTAAAGTGGTAAGAAAAACATGGAGAAAAAGTGGGATCTGGAACTCCAGGAGCAGGGACAAAGAAAAGGAAAAAGGATGATGGGGTGCTGATATGGCCTACACCAGAAACATTCCCCCAGGGACCAGCATGACCAGAGAATTAACTGGAACAAAATTTAACTCAGCTTTGGTGCCTAGCATTGCACCTAGTCATGGAGAGAATGTGAGAGGTATGCACCCTGTCTGTGGGCTGCATGTTGAAATGGGGGGAATAAAAGCAAATCTTCCAACATCCTTCCATTGAATACCAGCAATTCAATAGCATTGAATTGTTGAAATGGGAAATAAAAGCAAATCTTCCAACATACTTCCACCTCTCCTGGTACAAAATGAGGCCTCCGTGCTCTGGCTATCTCTGCAGCAGATCACACACAGAGGTGAGAAGAGTTTCAGGGGCAGGACCACGTTGGTGCTGCTGTTCCCCTAAGGGAGTATGGGACCTGTTGACTTTTCATGAGTGCAGTAGGAAAGGGCACTGTCCTGAGGCCTCTGCCACCTATGTCTTCCAAAGAGGTGGAGCCACCCTGGCCTGGACCAGTTGTGGGTCGTGGACATGGAGACTCCCCCCAAACATTGTGTGTAATGCCATTGCTCTGTTCTCCTGGGTTTGGACAGGGAAGGGATTTCACAGCAGCACCTCGCTGTGTCTGGAAGCCTAAGAGGGAGGTGTTAGCTTGACACTTACTATGCCCTGCTCTCTTGATATGAGCACTCATGAATGGTGGAGAGAGGAAAAAAGGTCTTCAGAAAGGAGTGGGCATGAGGAGAAAATAAAGCAGATGAAATAAGGAAAGAATATCAAGGGAGAAGAGTAGCTGAACAGAAACTAAAAGAATTTGAGGGGTCATGAGTGACTGTAGAAGTGGAGGAGGACAGATAGCATTTGACATGTTGAGCAGGAAGAGAAGACACGGCCTTGCATGAGTTTTCAGTGTTTTGGGAGCATTCCAGTGCCAGAGGGATGCCTTTTTGTTGTGTTGTATCAATGAAGCCCAGCAGGGACTGCGGCTGTCACTCTGACAAGATTTGCTATCAAGTTCTGCTTAAATAAAACCCATCCCATCATGCATGGGCAGGCACATGGTCTTTTACTGAAGAAGACAACTTACATTTCTGGATTCAAATCCCTTTGGGTCTTTCGTGACAACTTTTTTTATTTTTTTCCTTCTTTTGAATCTCAGTGACAGGAAAAACGTCCTCTGAGTGTGTTAGACTTATTTCATTATTGAACAGGGGAAAGCATACTTTAAACCTTAAAATGCTGTCATTTCTAGAAAAAATCAACAGTCAATTTAAATTTTGTTTAGAGAATAACCTGAGAACATTTATGTAGTTTTAATCTATCATGGAAACTGCACAATTTCTCACTTTCTTTGCCCTGTTCTGTAAATACGTAGAATTGTTGCTTTAGCAACAAGCATAATTGTGACTGCAGTTTTAATTAAGGTTGTGAATATTGTACTCAGCAAAATAATGTAGTTTGCAAACCTTAATTATTGTCTCAGTCTTAACTGTTCTTCAGGTTAATGTTCTCACAGCATTTGCATGGGTTTTGTGTGCAAAAGCCTCACCTGCATTTTCTTTACCTTGACTTGGTATATAGAGAGGCATTGATCCTATGCCTGTGAAGGTGCTTTATCTGCTTCAGGCCTTTTTTACAGTTTTGTTTTTCAGTGCCTGTGTGTATGTGCACAGGTGACAGGTAGCCTAGTAAGTCTGTAGAAGATGTAAATGTACTGCCAAGCAAACATCTCACATTGGGCCTGGTATAAAACACTTTTTTGCCACAGGTGTCAGTTTAGTGCTGTATTCTGAGTGCCTGCTGGTTCATGGCTAGTTTGCAACAGTGCAGGAACTCTTCAGTGTAGTCACTTGGTGAAATACCATTTGATCATTACTGTTTTGCAGCCATAACATATTACAAAGCTGATAAAGATTGATCCAGGCCTCCAGATTGTGGCCTTCTCTTTAAGCGATGAGGCAGCCTGAAAATATGTTCATTGCTTCTGTAGAGGACAAGAACTTATTAGCATTTGCCAAACACTGTGCTAGTCTTGCTTCCAGTTCCCCAGCTAGCTCCTTTGGCACTTATTCAGCTATCTTGGCAAAACCCTGGCGCGTGTTGCATATTTTTGTCCCATGTTTTAAACAGTCTCAGTAACTTGGTTTTATCTTACTGCAGTCATACAAGTGTGTAATTTCCTGGACTGAGAAGTGACACAATTACTGCATGAAATTGCAGCCTGCTTTCTGTGATACAACTTGCACACCCAGCAGACTCTTGGTTTGTGTACAGTAATTGTTTTGCAAATGACTTGATACTTGTGACACACTATACTCTGTGATAATCTTACGAAAAGCAGGGGAGTTTCCAAGATACGGCACGTAAGAAGTTTCGGCTGAGTCCGATGCTTGCTCAGCAGCTGCTGTAGTGAACTGGTGTGGCTCTTCCTGGTACGTGGTAACCCATGGACTGTGATAAGGTCTTGCACAGGAACTGCAAGCTTAACACTTCCCAGCTAACTGGTTTTTGCAAAACCTGCTCATTTCATATAAATGAAGCTTCTTTAGTTGAATTGTGCAGAACTCGCAGCTTCTGTCTCCCCCCAAATAATCATCCTCTCAACTTGAGACTTGCAGTGATTAGCTACAGATTCTTCTTGAAAGAAACAGTCCTTTCAAGGGGAAAAGAATCTCATTAAGCCTTTGCTGTGAGCTGCAGCTCTTGATCAGCCCACGAAAGACAAGCTTGACAGTCATCAGGTGAGTTAAGAACTGCAAAAATATTATCTGTCTCTGTTAAACAGTCATCAGTTGAAAGAGTTCATCTCAGTCTGAGAATACAGAGGCTTTTGCGTACGATGTGGCACATAAAAAATTAAAGACATCAAGGATGTGAGAAGTCCTAAAGGTGCCACGCGTTTCCAAATGAATTGATAAAAGGCCTTAAATCTGAAAGAGAATGAGGTATGAGGTTTACAAATAAACAGGTGGAATTTTTGAGAAAGTTAGAGATAAGCCAGGACATGGTTACTAGTGAAGTATAAATAAACAGCAGTCTACTGCTGTAGTTCCTCATTTGCTAAGCCCTTTGTGGTGTTCTTCTATTTGAACAATTGTTTCCTGAATTTCTTAATAACAACTGGTAAAAGAATTGACAAATAGTCCAAAATTGCATGGGTTAATTCACAAGCAGTTATTGTACAGATTACTAGTAAGCAAAAAAAAATTAGCATCTACTTCTATCTCAAATCACAAAACAAAAGAACAAAAAGAGAATGACAGAATAAATGGTCTTTTGTTAAGTTATTGTTTCATAAAGTTTGGAACTGTGTCAGAATTGCCGTTTTTTTGTTTTGTTTTGTTTTTGTTGTTTATTTACTTAGGAATGCTCAGCTCAGATGCAGCATCTGTCTTTCTTTGCAGTCCATCTACCCTATTTTTCCAGCTGGGTTGAATGCCTTGATGAAGCCTTTCAAGTAATCAAATAGATAAAATTGGACATATTTTGTGGGATTATTTTCATTGTTCTTCACCACATGTTCAATGAATACAACACTTTTTAATTGTAACACTTCATTGTCAAGCTGCACTCTTGCACTACTTGTTGTCGTTGTTTGTTTAGTTTGGGTTTTTTTTATTATAGTAAATTTTTGTGAAAAATTGGTCTTCTCATCAACAGATACTTTCAGAGTACCCTTCCAGAAACATTGGTGGACGCTCAGACTACTTTATCAGTGATATTTCATTATTAGCCAATAGCAGGTCTGGCCTTTTTTGACATAAGAGAAGTTAGAAATTCTGTTTTGCAGAATCCACTTAGGACTGAGGAGAAGTGAAAGCGACTTTGACGTGGGCTGTCATATGATTAGAAGTTAGAGCCACGTGCAGCTGCCTGTGACCTCTCTTTGGGTTGCTTTATCAGGAGCAGCAAGAAGACAATATTAGGCAGTTTACAGAGAGGCACTGTGCTTTACACTTTTCCCCAGGTTTGCTTCTGAGGTATTGTCTGTGCAAGGAGGAGCTGACAGGAATAACAGCCTGCAGTTCTGTTGTATGGAAACTGTGAATATGCATTGTCACACTGCACTGTGCCACCTGTAAAGGTTATTTTATATTCCTTGTAAATAGAACCGGGAAAGGGACCTGCTCATTTGCCTCTGTATTCTATTATTTAATCAGTAAGAATGTGCATTTAAGAAACTAATTTTTGATGTTACTAACCCAAAAGAGATCCTATCCAGGGGGTAAGGGAAGTCTTAGATCTTAAGACTGTGTAATGCTTTTTAATTACCACCTTCATACCGTGAAAGTATTCTGTCCCTGTTGGACAGGACATCTGTTACATCTTTATTGCATATACTTACTACTTTGGTATTAGATTATATTTACTTCATTAATTTGTTCCTTAGCAGCTTTGAAGATCAGGTTTCTCTGCATATTTCCTTTTAATTTCTAATAAATGTTGTAGTTGCAGCACTTTTTCTGACAGAATGACTTTGAGAAATAAAGGTAAAACAATGCCTTCTCATAAACTTTTGGAGAAATATTCTGCTACTATTTGCAAACAAAATTGCAACAACAACCATTTTATTGCAAACTTAAAAAAATAAACTAAAAAAAATATAATTCGCTATGATTGTTCCATTGTAATGATGCTTGAATTTGTGGCCATTTTCCCATGACCCTTATTAAGCAATGGATTTCCATGCTATCAGGATCACTGTGTGAGAATTCTTCACTTGAAAACAGAAACTGGCCACATTTTTCTGAAACGAGGGAGTAGGAGTTCAAATTCTGCAGAGTGACAGGAAAATTTGCTCTAAGCAAAAAAAGCAGGATTTTTTTGCCAAGAAAAGCTTTTTTCTTTAGTAAATCCATCACCCATGCTCTAGCAGACTTGCCTAAAAAAACAAAACAGTACTTTTGGGAAGTGCTTTGTTAACTTCTAACAGCCTTTTCCACTACTCTTTGGCTTTCTATCAAGCATTCTTGCCAAGTTGAATGATGTGGTGTGTTTGGCAGTGACATACTGCTTTTAGGTGCCAGTGGTGAACTATTGCTTGCTAGTAGTTTTCAATATTCTGTGAAAGCCTCATCACTGTTAAATACACTGTTAGAGGTGTTACAGAAGACAATATCCCATAATACCTTTTGCAGGATTTTCTTTCGAGGTCTTTATTTTTGAAGGAATTTTTTTTCAGAGGGTTTGTAGGTGGTAGTGTGATGGATTTTCTGTTTTGTTTCTGAACCGGTTTCCTAGGGAAACGAGAGTTAAAAAAGGCTCACAGTCTGTCTGTCTCATTCCTCCAAATAATTATAACCACACAATTTCAAAGCAATTTGTGAGAAATTTAGGCTGTTCCTAGAGCTGTGGAAGCTGGCAGTTGGGCAGAAGACTGAGACCTCTATTAATCAGGGAAAGGCAAGGAGGACCAAGATGTGCACTGGCAGCTCACTGGCCAGTGAGCTTGTGCATTGCTCCAGTGTAGCCACATAATCAGTGTTTCTCATCAGTTTGAGGAATCCAAGAGGTGAGAAGGAAAAAAAAAACAAAAAACCAAAGGAACATTTGAGGCTGTGGCAGCAAAGTTGAAGAACAAAAACTTCATTAGTGGGAATCACTCTCCATTAGCTAATGGAGAAAATCTTGAGTGTTTGAATAGGAATTTGTATAATAGCACAGGTAGCAAAAAGTTGACAAGAAATATTTTATCTTGTATTGATCCTAATCAGATCTTTGACTGCCCTTGTGTACCAATAGAGTCAGCAAATCCAAAAACATGTGGAAGGAAAGTAGGTCCTCTTTGGAACCTCTTACCTCATTTGACACTTACCTAATTCATTGCAAAATGACTGATCCATTTGGTGATTCTACCTTTGTATCTTCTGGAATTTGTTATTTGGTCACTCTAAAAATCATCAGTGGGGTGATACAGGACTCTTCCACATGCCAAATTAATCAGGAACCATTGGGAATTTGCTTGATAGGGATTACTGCTACCCTGTATTTTTGTATTTCCCCTGCAAACCTTTGCCTGTTAAGTCTGTCGTGGGTTTCCTGTGATTATTTTGAACATCAAGGATTTGGACCTGCAAATTTTGCTGCAAATACCAGAACAGCTTCAGTTCTAGCTGGATGGCTCCCTGTGGTGCTGTGGTGTAGCTGAGATGTCCAAGTACAGCTCACCAGTGGCGCTGAGGGCAAGTCTCGTGAGGGTGACATGAGGTCTGCTGGGACAGCAAAATATTGATCTTGCTTTTGTAGACACAGACTCTTCACATGAAATTCAGATACCCTGACAGAGGTATTCTTACAACTAGCAGTGGTGTGAGTGTATTCTCATTATCAATACTTAAAAAAAAAATTAAAGTGTGGGGCAGGAGAGCTGAGAGGAATAGTAAATACTGTAGAATATTTTTGATTTGGTTTTTCATTGCAGTTCCCCAAGCAGGCCTAGCAATTGGAAAGTAAGCCAGATCTAATTTGCTTGTATTCCTTTTTAAAATTTGGTGTTTTCCTGGAAATTTTCATGGAGTTAAATAGCTCAGTTTTGACTCATTTGTAATCTAACAAGCTGTTGTCTTCTGAGTCTTGTGTAGTTGTCCACAGAAGTATTCATCTTAAAATTACTGAGGGGTAATGTGTTTTTAAAAAAATCCAAATGCATTATAAGCCCTTTCCTCTGAATTTAATTTACCTGCCCTTGAATATCTCCTGTTTATACTGAATTAATACTTATTTAATCATGTAGCATTCTCTTACCCAACTTTCTTTTCAAAAATGACTAAACCTGGGGCCAAAATCTAATTGAGAGTATATCTTCAAGTAACACAAGTAACACTGCTTGCTTGGTTATACGACCTGTGTTACATTTCTGGCTGCTTTAATATTTATTTAGTTTTGCCAGTAAAGCTGAAAACAATTTAACAGACATCTGTGAAAAATCACAGCATTTTCTAAATAGGGGATTTTGATTTAATAGATACCAAAAGAATAGTGAGAAGTTGCACTATATGTTATCTTCCAAATGAAAAACATGTATCATTTGGAAGTATCTTCTCTTTATCTAAAATATATAATATTTCAAGCTAGGAAAAATATAGAAAGATGAAAGTCACTATGATACTTAATCTAATTTAAAATATTAAGTGCTTTGTATCTTTGACTGCCTTTTGAAGAAAAGGAATATCATTGATACAGTCAAGAAATAAGAACATCTGAAACAAGGTAATATATGGACTTTAGAGACAAGACTAGGAAAAATCCCTTTCTAGATTTAAAAAGAAAGCAAGCAAACTTGGCACACAGTATCATCCTAAATAAGATTTTATAAGAAAGTCTAAAACATCTCTTGGAACAGAAGGGGAGAATACATGTGAAGCATTGGCGATGTAAAATGACAAGAAACAGAAACCAGCAGGTAATATTTGAATAAAGCCTTCAAGCATTTCTAAAGCTGTCTGTCCTTTTCCGTATATACAATGCAAAGTGTTATGTATAAAATATATACAGGCATGACCTGCCAAGAGGATTTTAGTTTCCCTGGAGACTATCAGTTCTCAGTTGCAGGGGTTGGCTTGGGGAATAAGAGCTATCTTGATAGATCCTAACCTTCCTTCCTGAGGTTATTTGATACGTCGGTAAATTTAAATCTTCGTGTTGAAGACTGAATTTATAAAATTCAAATTTTTAAAATGTTCTCTCTAGATTCCAGCTTTTTCTCCTGGCATATATTTATTGTATGAAGCAGTTACCTTGTTTTTTGGGGGGAAAAAGGAAAACCTTGAAGGTAATACTTTGGTGGAATACTTAGTTTTACCTTCTTTGTCTGGCTGTGCCAAGTCATTGATTTTAATCATAGTTACCAGTGTATCATGAAAAATGTGCATGAGATCATAGCAAGTGTATTCAGCCACAGTTACTACTTAGTTGACTTACTTCTCCTCCCTTTTCCTCAAATGTTTGAAATCCTCTTGTCATTTTTCAGTTTGGAAACTAGGCTTCAGTCAGATTTGTAGTTTATAACTACCTTGTGAGTATGAAAAGAAATCCCATGTAATGAATGCAAGCTACTTCTCTACAATCTCTGCTTGGTTAAAATTGAAAACAGTAATCTCAAGGTGGTTCTCAGTTGGTTTGGATGGAAATACGTAGATAGTTATATGTACCTTTCTGCTTTTGACCTCCTTAAAGAATCAGCACATGCAGCATTTTATTGACAATAGGATGTAGTGATTTTGAAAGCTAGGAAATGCTAAAAATTCCATTTCAGAGGAGATTTTTCTCATCCAGCAAAGTATACCATAAAATGAATAAATTCTGCATAATTTGAAACTTAATAAAGTAGACAATTTTGTACTCATCTGAGGATATTATCTATGCTTTTTACATTTTTTTTTCTTACTTCAGTGCTATTTTCTTACTCATTACTTTTGGTAAAATTTGCAAAGGAACCACTGTTACTTTATTGTATTCTGTAGTTCTAAAATCCGAGATGAAAATTTGCCAGAAATATGGAAAGAAAATTGAAGTGAGGCATAAAACAGAGAGAGGAGAAGGAAAGGAAAAGGAGGGTTATGACAGGGGGAAAAGACAAAATACATTTTAAAGAGTATGGGAGGGAATGAAGGTTAGCTAGACTGCAGAGTTAGCTGTGAAACTTGCCAGTATTCATTATTTTTGCTGCTAAGAAAAATCACAGGCACATTTGTTAGAGAGGGGTTGAAGCAAAAAAGATGCATCAGCCCTCCAGCTTTTCCGATGCCACCAACTTGTAAGATATCAGAATATCTCTTCAGTGAGTTGTACTATTTTTTGCTCATTGAGTAGCTCCCCTTTCCCTCCTTTTAAAGTATTTGATGACTGGCTGCTTGCTGTGAGAGACATGACTTGCTGCACTGCTGGTGGAAGTGATGGGAAGTCCTGTTTCACTACTGCTTTAGCTGTTAAAGAGAACAGCATTCAGTGTTAGACTTTGGCAGCTGAGGCATTGCCATCAACAGATTCATTTGTGTCTGAACCAGATTTAGGAGAAAGAACCAGTACTTTGGGGGGCTGTGGAGGGGATGGAAATACATGTGAATCAGCATGCTGGTCCTTCCTGTAGTTCAGAATAAAACCTTTCCCTCCTCTGTAGTTCAATGTAATACTCATCTTTAGGAACTTACACGGATAACAAGTTTGTATGGATAAAATGTAACTTTGAACACTTCCTGTGTTTTGTTGGACATAATTGGCATTTCCTTGGTTTTGTGATATGTAAATTACCTGTCTTTGTTGTCTCTGTGTTTCGTCTGGATCAATTTAGGAAGTAGAACCAAGGAGGAGGGAATGGCAAATAGAAAAGATAGCATTTTGAAGAGCTATTCAAGTGCAGGTGTGATAGGATTTCCTAGGTTTATTTCTGTGCAAGTTTAAAGGAGAAGTCCCTCCCCTTTTCCACCGTCTTTAATTTTTCTTTTTGCACAGTCATTAACCCTTTTAACCTCTAGTAGGTGGTCTTCTGTTTGCTCATTTTGTATAATTCTGCCCACAGGCTAATGGGTATAAGCTGTGAGTTGTTTAAGAAGTGCTTGTCAATTTATTTAGGTTGCTAAACTTCTGTTTAGTCATTGTTTTTCTAACTTAGTGGAGGTGATAGCCTGGGTATTTCCTTTTTTTTCTGAAACACCAGAAGTTAAGCCATCCCATGCATAACCACATCATTGTGGCAAACATACCCTGTTCTTAGGATACTTATACTTGAAAGACACAGAAACTTTGACTGGGTAACAAGCAAGGTAACTCACAGATGCAATGAGATTCAACAACACAATTGATCAGATAAGTTCCTGTAGTCTCATTGCATCTGTGAGTTATCTTAGTACTTTGTCAGTTTGGCTAATGCATGTATCTGCTGTTTGCTAAAGGAAAGAAGAGTGTTGGTGTATATCTGTGTGTACCTGCATACATGTATATCTACATTTCTATGTATTTACATGCTTTCTAAAGGTTTATATGCAGTTTCACAGTCTGTCTGGGATTTTCTCCCCTCTACCACTTTAAGATACAGTGCTTTGCTTTTGAATATCTTTAACTTCCATTATTACATCTTCACTAAAAGTAAATACTAGGAACTTATTGAACAGACACCTTCATTTATGAAGCACTGCATATTCATCCTTACTTTCTTTTATGGTGACATTTATTGTATTTGTCTTCAAGATTGAAAGAAAAACCACCGAGAATGTAATTTAGCATTACTGAAAAATCCATGAGTTATATTAACGTCCAGTATCTTGCCTCTGTTAGCAGTCTGAGGAGTAGTGCACCAATACTATCTATTTTCTCTTTGAAATTAAGGAACCTCTATATGCACTTCATGGAAGCTCAAGCTCTGTTCAAAAGGAAGAGAGACAGTAGTGTACAGCTTGTATAGTTGTTTCTTCAAAAGCTTGAGCTATTAGCTCATTGAATTCTAGAATACTAGTGTGTTTCAGGTAATTCAAACCATGTTATAGTGTCACAAGTACCATATATTTTCTGCTAGGTTAGTTATACTGCTTTAACATCTGTTTGGTAGGTTTTAGTTCAGAAACAATTATTGGGAACTCATCACAAGACTTGCTAGAAATGTGTTTACTGTTTTATGTTCTTTAAGTTACGTTACTGGTAGGTTTGTCTTTATTTTCATTAGAACTACCTTGATAGCTTTGTGTTGGTAGCAAGAAATTTGTGGGTTGAATGAGGAAAGAATAATTATAGTTAAGTGAGAGTAGCATGGTTGCATTGTTCTGGCCCACAGACAATTTGTGCTGCATGAAAGAGAGTTCCTTAGTGTTTGTAACAAAGAATGAAAAATTTGCAATAAATGGCTTAATATTTTTTTGTGTTTGTGAGATTGACACTGAATGGAAATAACCTTCTCTCAGGATGAGTCTGTAAGTGTTTTGAGAATATTCAAGTACCAGTTTGCTGTCTTCCCTCCAGAGTTAACAAATTGGCCTTAGCAAGCCTGAATAGTTGGAAAGGATCATGATCTGGATTGCTTCAGCTGTTCCAAACTAACTGCTGAATAAGTCAGTGAAAACTGCCTTAAAAACTTACTTATTTATAATACAGAGAGGGGATATTTTCCAGTCTGTTCTGCATTATAAGAAAAAAGCCAATACTTCACAATAGGTTGTTACCCTGCACCTTCCTTCCCTTAGGTTGTGATGATCCCCAGCTCTCTGAGAGGGGCTGTGGTACCATTCAGCCCTCAGGGCCTGCACAGAGAAACCCAAGGACTTTGGCAAACCAAAAGATGGCCTGACAGGATGATCCTTCATTTAGCAGTCAGTGTTCAGCTTACCCAAACCAGCTGCTCCTAGAGACACTGGTTTGTTTGTGTATCCTAGTTGTTGTGACTGTGCACCTTCTGTCAATGCAGTTCTACCTTCCATCAGGAAATCGCAATTCCAGTATTACAGGTAATTCCAAAATTTCAAGTGGAGTGGAAATTCATAGAAACACTGAAAACAATGTGCTTATTTAACCACTTTGATATTGTAAAACATGAATACATTACTTTTATTTCTGAACATTATCCAAATGAAAACCTTTGCTGCAGTTGATGTGTTCTTACAAAATGTTTTAAGGTAGGTGAAACTGCATCTTCTCAGGGTAAACTTTTTAGTTAAATTTCTTTGGCTGGTCCTAATACAGTGTTTCGCTCTTCTACAAGTTAGTCTGCTGTAGATTTGATTTCTTTAAATTAGATTAAAGTTGCTGGAAAGAAATTGATATTGAATTAAGGAACAGCAGTGCTCATACTAAATAGAGGAAGCGTGCTTGCCTTGCAATTCTACAAATGACCAGGGCTGTTATAAACAGTCATAAATGTGCTCACGAAGCGCCCTGTGTGAAAACATGGAAGATTTTCTGGACCTGAGTGCTCTCCTACGTGCTCTTTGTAGTGCAGGAAAGAGATTTGGGTGCTTTGGAAGGACAGGAGCACAAAAATTGTGCTGAGTTGGGAGGTGCATGGAGGTAGTGAGTAGGAGTGACAAAGTATGGAGTGTGCCTGAATGTTTGCTTCTTTATAGCTCATAGGCTCAGTCCTGCTCAGGGGCAACCATGTGGCTTTGAGTCCTCAGTGGGGAGGGAGAGCTGCACTGTCATATCTCCTGTGGCCCTTCTGTTAGGAACTTCCCTCTTCTGAGGAGGGCTCCTTGAACCCTGGGCTCCCCTAGGGAGGAGACAGGAAGACATCATTCTTTCTGTGAGTGACCTGAAGCATCTGTAGTTTGGTGGAAGGACCTGCAAGATTTGTGATGCTGGAGAGAGGAGGTACAGGAGGAGCATGAATGGGTCCATAGTTCACTGGCTATGGATGCCTTGAGCAGGAATTGCTCACAGGAATGGCCATGGATTGGGAAACAGTCTCATCCTGCACTTTGTAAAAGAAAACAGTTGGACCTGTATTTCTTGAAGGGTCTGAGCCTGATAATACATGTTAGGCCTGGTCATATGACATGGAGTGCAAGTTTGTGGATGACAACAGGGTGAGTGGTGCAGGTGACACACCTGAGAGATATAGTGCCATTCAGAGGGACCCTGGACAAGCTAAAGGAGTTGACCCATGTGAACCTCATGAGGTTAAAGGAGCGAGGTCCCACACTTGGGTCAGTGCCACCCCGAGTACCAGCACGAGCTGGGGGTGAAGGGATTGAAAGCAGCCTGCTGAGAAAGGCCTAGGGATATGCTGGTGGGTGAAAAACTGGACATGACCAAGCAGTGTGTGTTCAAAGCATCCAAAGCAGAGTGGCCAGCAGGTCAAAGGAAGGGATTCTGCCCCTCTCCTGTGCTCTGGTGAGACCCAAGCTGCAGTGCTGCGTCCAGCTCTGGGGCCCCGGCAAGGGAAAGGCATGGACCTGGTGAAGCAGGTCCAGATGAGGTTCACAAAGCTGATCACAGGGCTGGAGTACCTCTCCTATGAGGAAAGACTGAGACAATTGAGCTTGTTCAGCCTGGAGAAGAGAAGGCCCCTGAGTGACTTTATTGTGGTCTTTCAGTACTTAAAGGAGGCTTGCAAGAAAGATGGAGACAAACTTTTTGATAGGGTGTGTTGCAGTAGGAGGAGGAGTGATGGTTTTAAGCTAAAAAGATAGATTTAGATTGTACTTAAGGAAGACATTTTTTTACAGTGAGGATGGTGAAACACTGGAACAGATTTCCCAGAGAGATGGTGGATGCCTCAACCCTGGAAACATTCAGGGTCAGGTTGGATGGGGCTCTGAGCAACCTGATCTAGTAGAACAGGTCCATGGGCCTTGCTGTGGGAATTGGAGCAGATGATCTTTAAAGAGCCTTCAACCCAAACCCATTCAGTGATTTTATGAAATAGGAGTAATGTGGATGCAGCTACCAGGTAACTGAGTTGCTACATCACTGAATAGTGGGATCTCTTGAGTTTGCCAGTCTGCCTTTGTTTCAGACCCCATGATGTGTCACACCTTGAGCAAAGTGTTTTCTTCTGTACCTAGTATGGACAGAGAATGTGTACAATCTATGTACACCCAGATTTGATCTTTGATTGTTTTAATGCAAAGGCAGAGGGACTGGAACTAGATGATCTTTCAAGTCCCTTCCAACCCAAACTATTTTGTGATTCTATGAGAAAGGCTTATTTAATGTTCCATAATAAACTGAGGAACATTTAAAATGCAGATGAACATGAAAACTTTAAAAGGTAACAAGGAGTAGTTAAAAGGAGTCTCCATTATTTTTGTGGAACATTTTCACCTGTAATGTAAACTGTCATTAAGGGCTCCATCTGCCTTTAGCAGCTGTGACTGAAATAAGAGCATAAAGGCTTAATCAGAAAAACATGTTGAAAAATGAAGACCAAAAAATGCCCAACACCTAATTGTTGGGATTAGCAAACTAAGCTAATGTTACAGGGTAGTAGATAGACAGGATAATAGAAATTTAAAGTAGAACTGTATGCTTGCTCTTTTAAATAAAGTATTAAGGATAGGTGCCAAGAAACCAAGACCCAAATTTGACCTCAGATTTGACCATTTCAGTAAAGAGAAATTAAATAAATGCCATTTTAGCATTTAACATTTCAGCTTTTCTGGGGAATAGCTATCATTCACATAATAGGAAATTAAAAAATAATAAAATTCATTTTATCTTTGTCTTAAACGTAAGTGTCAGGAAGAGGAAGTTGCCGTTTATCAAATAGAATAGAGTTAAAATCACATAATTCTGTTGAGTATGTATATTATATACAAATGTCTTGTACTTGATGATGGGTGTCATTAAGCATGGACTAATAGGTAAATCCAGGGATTATTTTATAAGGCATACTATACCTTTCTTACTTCACAGTGCTGGTTTACAGCATCTCAAAAGTACCCAAATCTATTGTTTTAATACACAAAAATCAAACTACTTTTTATAGATGGTTGCTGTAACTCTCTTAATATTTGATCAGGAGGCATCTACCTCATTAGTGTGGACTATAGCACAGTTGTCAGAGGTCACATGAGATGCTTCAGTCTGGAGCCAGTCAATGTCTGTTTGTTCCCTGTGGTAGAAGCCCTGGATGTGCCAGTGGGAGGGAAAGAGGAGCTCCTTAACACAGGAAGAAGTCCTCTTCAGTATCTGCCTTCCCTGTCTTGTTTCTCAGCCTGCTCTTAGTCCCTCAGGATTCTGGTAGTAGACTGTGCCTCCTTTCTCTTTTTCCCATAAATTGCTTTCTGGAGCTACAGAAATGACAACTTTCAAATACACATGAAAGCCTGTAGATTTTTATGGAAATTCACTCCTCTTACTGATTTCTTTGTGGTAAGATGAGGGTAAGTGAGAATATCTGGTCGGGTTTTTCCATTAGCAGCAAAGAATGCACAAGTCCCTAGACCCAGGAAAGTCACCTTACAGATATCAGTTGTATAACACAAACTTTCTTTCTTTTTGAAGAGTCTGTAAAGTTGTAATTTTCTGTATGTATCAGGCAACAAACTAATTTGTCTGGTAATCCAGTCCAAAAGCAGCAAGCGCCACTATTTCCACCTTCAACTTTAACCTAAGTGAAGAATGTGGGTTCTTTCATTTACAAGTTTCTTACACACTCATCTAGATGATAAACAAAGGGATCTTCTGAGGCCACATTGAGAAATACAGCAATAAATGTGCAAGTATGGACCAGAACCTAAAACTTAGAGCCAACTGCAGTTCAAGAGCAAAAAAGAGACTGAGAAAAGAAGTCAGCATTATGTTTTGGTAAAATAAAGGCTTATAAGCACTAGTGTTATACAAGTTTTTATTTGGTTTTTCATTTGTTCTTTTACCTTACACAGGTCCCTGTTGTACACAATTTTAGTCTTCCTTTTGCTTCCAAAATGATATAGTTAGAATTCTCTTTAATAACATTTTAATATATTTTACTGGAAATTGGGTAAGGTTTTCTGAAAATGTTAGCATTTTTCTAAGGTAAAGTAAGGAAAGACTAGATTGACAACTGATTTGATAAATTAGATGTTTCCAAGTAGGGCAAACTTACAGGTATGCGCTGTAGAGGAATTAGCTGAAGAAATAATTGAAATTTTATAATTTAAGATTGAAGACTGCTGAAGAATGAATACAACTCTGTAGCAAAATGTGATATCCTTTTTTAACCTACATTGAAAGAGTTTTGTGAGATTGTTAGCTCAATGCCCAGAAAGATACTGGAAAAAATGTGTTATGAAATACCCAGAGGATGATGTGTAGCAGGGATTTCTGTGGAGGAATCTGCACAACTCAAACCAGTTGGAGAGTAACAAGAATGCACAGCACAGGTCTGTAGGTCCAGAAAACTCATAGACCTTGTGGACATCAGTTGTGTAACAGGAACTTGTCTTTCTGCTGTGAAGGATCTCTAGTCTGAGGAGAAATTAGCAATAGTTCAGTGTCAAACCAAAAAGATGTATTGGCTGTAAGGCTTAAAATTGTTCTGGTCAGAGTCTGTTAGAATTCATAGTTTCCATTAACTATTGCAGCAATGACGGCTGAATATGTTTATTGCAGTTTGCCAGTCTGAGAAGTGCTGTTCATTCTGTGAAAGTCAGAATCCATAACAGGCCTTGAGAACTGAAAGGAAAAATCCTAAAATTCACAAAGAACAGGAAAACTGGCCACTGTTAGTTATGGGGAGAAGAATTTCCTTTGGTTTTTTCCCCTGGGATTATGTAAACTGACATAAGATGTAGTAAGTGTTAGAGTTTTCCATTTTACAGAGCAGTGGTGAGGCTTGTGCTGGATCACTGTGGTCAAAATTAGGTACTATACTTGAAGAAAAATATAGACCAGTTGAAGAGAATCAGGAGAGAACATCAAAAGTTACTTAGAAATACAAAAAACAGGAGAACAGGAGCATTGAAAGGACTGAGTTTATACAGTATAAAGAAAGTAAGATTAAAGCATGAATGGTGTTAGGAGTTATGAAATGCTGTTGCAGAAAAGAAATACCCAAGTGGGAAAGTAGCAATCATGAATTTAAGAGAGGGAAATTTAGGCCACGTGCTAGGAAAGGGTTTTGAGTAGGAAGAATAGAGAAGTGCTGAAAAATGACTTAGGGGGATTGTGGAATTTCCATTACTAAAGGTTTTTAAAAATAGATGAGAAAAACGGAGAAACAACTAAACTAGAACTGATCCTGCCTCTAGGTAGTTGGATGAACTAGCTGGATGATCCCACCCATCTCTATTTTCTATTACATTTCTTTTTTAATCAAGTTACATCCCAAGGCTCCAATTACACGCATTTCCACACTTTTTCCTCATGTTTAGCTTTTAGGAGGAAGCAGCCAGTCTCCCATGTTAATGACGAGACTTTTTACTAATCTTACTCAAGCTATCCTCAGAAGAATCCTGATTCTACATATGTACTCCAGGCGAGCATCAGTTTTCATAGGGGATGGTTAAAAATTGGAGCACTCTGACCAGAATTAACATTGCTGAGTAGTGTTTAGTCATTCCATTGTATCCAAGTAAACCTCTCATTTAGAAATTAATTATTTGCAGTGTAGTCAAAAATACTTGGAGTCTCTGAGTACAAGAGGAAAAATGGAATTCTCTAAAATCTGTTTCCCTATTTTTATCCCCAGCAGGCTCCAGTAAGTAACTGTTTGGTTTATTATTTATTATGCATTATTCATTGTGCCATCTCTTTTTATGATTCTGAAGTGATTTGTATGCTGTTGCAGAAGGTAGAGCCCTATTGTCTGTCAATGTGCATGTTGCTTGGATCTCATTTTATTTGTTAAAATAATAAAAAATTCTACATCTTAAAGTCCTGGTCAAAAAGTTCCATTATTCCCTTCTGGAACGTGGTCTTACATGAGGAAGAAACATACCAAGCACATCTATTCTATTATTATTTAAATTATTCCTTGGTATTATTTGGCTTGAATATTTATTAGTTTTTTTGATAACCCCTTAAATTATTCATAAAGGGTAGCCATACGGTTTGATGGAAAAAGCAGTACAATGAAACCTTATTTTGCATTGCCCGCTTATTTCATACAAACTATTCTCCAGTGCTTTTTTTTTAGCAAAGGCTTGCAAGGTGCTGGGAGCATTTGCTGTGTTTCTTTCAGCATCTCCTCCCTCCTGGTTTCAGTGGGAGGGAAGAACACCCAGGACCTCACCGCCCTGTATGCCCTGGCGTGGTTTAGATGACATAATAAATATCCTCCAAGCGAAATGGAAATGAAGAGGCAAAGGTCAGGAAAGAGAGATGTCGTTTCCCATAAAATATGAAAAGTGTATGAGGAATTACTGATGTAGAGAAGAAGAGAATAAAAGATTGTTTTAGGTGATTTATGGGATTTTCATTTGAATCCCACAAGACTCCAAAGAAATAAGGGCAATTGCTATACTGACTGAAATATCCATGTGTATGTCAAGTGTCTGACAGGAGTCAGCAACAAATACTTGACAAGATGGCATAAAACCTTGCAGTAAGCAGATTGGGGAAGGATTATTTTCATATACTATGTCTCATCCTCACCTCTTATATGTATGGGTTTGCTTAAATCCTGAGGTATAAGATTTAGTGTTTATTCTAAAAGGTTTCTCATTGCTACAGGTATGCATCATTCAACGTTCCTATTATCAATATACCTGCAAAATTCTCTTCAGACATTTTGGCAGATACTTGGTCTCATCAGCATCTTGCATCAGTGATCTCTTAGTCTGATTTTGTGTAGATTGATGCTTCTTTTTATAGCTTTTGAATTTGACATGTTCTGCCTTCATTGACTCTTCTCTCTTGTTTTGTGTTTTTGACTCATGGCTCACTCTTCTTTACTTGCATTACTATGACAACTACTAAAACCTAGAATATCTTTTGACCAACTGCCTTGTTTTTATTAAATTCTTCGACTTATCTCTGCCAGACTGTGTGGTGGATTTGGCATTTTAATGTATCTGATTTCTTGTTTAATTGCGTGAGTCTCTTGTGTAATACAAGTACTTCGCCAAGACAACCTGCTTAAAATACGAAATACAGAATGGGTCTCAGGAAAGGTCAGTTTTGGTGTTAATATTGTAGATCAGTGTGAGGCTTACTTGGCTCTGAGGAGCCTGGATTTTAAAATACATGATAGTCCAGTGTCGGATTATTGACCAATTTCTTTTTGTTTCCAGCTGAGCTGCCAGGATCATCTGCAATCAAGCTCTCCTCCTTGTATGATCTTCCAGCTCAGCTGGAAGAATTGTACCAGCAGGGCTTTGTCTTGGCTGCTGTCCACCCTTTTGTGCAACCAACTGATGAAAAAGAGAAAACTCCCCAGGAACAAATCTTCAGGGCTGTGCTTATCAAGAAAACAGAAAGGTAAAGCACTTCCAGTGAACTGGGATAAAAATAGACAATGTGATTTTCTGCTGAGTTTTGACCTACATCAGGAAATTATAGCAGAGTTTACTGTGCAAGACTTGATTTTTTTTTGTGGGCTTGAATAGGCTTAACATGTTCTTCATGTTTACAATTTGTCTGCAGTTTGGCAGGCGACTTGGAGAATAACAAGTTGAAATATGCTCTGTATTTTGGGATGTGTTGTCATGAGAGGCAAACAAACAAGCCCTATGCATGACAGTTTGTGAGGATGGTCTTGTTGGTACCCTTTAAAAATTTATTAGATTAAATTATGGCAGGAGAATTGTTTGCTTAGAAAAGGCATATTTTGTGTTTAGACGGTTACAGTTAATGCAATTAATTTGAGAACTGCAGTACTAAGGCATACTTCTTAAATTTATGCGTAGACTTTAGGCCCTTCTTTCCTCTAAGCAGTACAAGTTTTTGTCAGTGCAAACTCCATAAATAAAAAGATTGCTTTCCTGCTTTGTGCACTTATTAAAATGTTTTAAGAATATTTTACATAAAGTTTGAATATGAATAAAGAAACAGGAATCCTGTTCTTTTATTTTTTAATATGATTTCGAAAAAAAATCTATAGGATGTGCTGTTAAATAGCCCAGAAGAAAATTAAAATGTGGATATTTGTAAACATGATTTTTGGTTAATGATTTAAAAACTAATTTAATATTGTCTGACCACCCCCAATTCTGCAGCTACCTGTATTGTTGCAGCCATTCTCTCCAGTTTCCTACATCAGCTGCATTCCCCAGTCCAGCCCCTCTTACCATGACCAATTCTGAAGGCTGGCAGATAATTAAACCTCCATCTGGCAATCCTAGTCCCTGTCTTTGTGCTGATGCTTGAAGGAAAGGATGTAGCTGGCTTATACTTCTATTTAAAAAGCAAACCATTCACCATTCAATTTGCTTCAGCCTGGTAGCCAGTTGATAGAGGCTATGGACGGAGTTGAAGTTCAGCCTCTGACCTAAGGAAAAAGTTCTGCATTTTCTTAGCAAGTGTTTGTAAGTGTTAGGTGTCACAGGAAATTGGAGCTTCTAAAATAACTCTTAATTTGCCTTGACTTGATTTTAGTTTTATTAATACAGAACTTCATGCTGGCTTGCCTGTTATTATTGTTTAAATGGCTTCCAGTTTTGTGGTTAAAGCATAGAATATTTGGCTGAACAGTGGACTTGTTGAGTGATGGTGGGTTGAGATTGCATGGTTTTGGGGCCTTGTCTTCCCTGCCTACACATGCTGCAAGCAATGAAAGTGTTTACATGCATGAGTTTGTAATGTTAAGTAAGTGCTTAAGGACTTCTGTTGGTTAGGGATCTTGAGGGTTCAACATCTTCTAGGTCTGAGCTCTGAAGGCCTGTCAGGGAAGAGCAGATTCCTTCTCAGTGATGTGGTCCTCAAGCCAGAGTGCTCAGTGTCACTGCTCTCACACAGTGTCCAGTAGTTCACTTCTGTGCAGAGTGATTGTGGAAGAGTACAAAATCTTAATTGCCTGCTCACTCACTTGGGTGCCAGTGTCACAGGCTTTAGACAGCTGTAAATGACTGTACAAAACTGAAGACAGTAGAGAGTCTTGCACCAATTACATTTCCTTTTACAGTCACAGTCCATTTCTCTGCATTTTCTTATCTGTCATTTTTGACTGTCTGGGGAAGCGGAAGAGACGTGGTGAAGCAGGAAAAAAAACAAGTACCAGAAAGGGAAATTACATCAGTTTGATGTTTCATGTGGCTTAAATGTTCCTGAGTTTGGCTGAGAGTATGGAAGCAGCTTCTCCCATAGTGTGTGGGTGCAACAAATATTTGCATTACCAAGTGTGATGAAGAGAGTGGGTGTTGCACAGATTTCAGATAACTATGACCTGCATAGAGACTACCTGTATCTGAACTGCAAGTTCATGTCATTCCACAAACAGCTGGGGACTAAAAATATGTAACAGTATGAAGAAAAAAGACCTACTGTAATTGTTTTAATTAACCTTTCTCATTACACTGCTGATAATGATGAAATTATATTTTTCCCCCTGAGGACTGTCAGATGTCTTGTCATCTCAAGGCAGTCTCTGTATATCACAGTTAAATCATGGGTAGAAATTAGGTCTGCTTAGGCTAAGATCAGATGAGTGTTTATTTCTATCATAAGATTTTAGGAGTAAAAGTAGTCCAGCCACAGTTGTAGGATCACTGGTAGCATCATTTATGCTGTGGAGTACAAATCCATCCCTTTGGTGATGTGGTGTTCATGGAGAGCCAAGAGTTGTAAAAACCTCTGTACCTTGGTGTGGAGCCCATCCTTGGGGGGCCTGGGCACTTCCTGCGGAGCACCTGAGGCTGCAGCTCTTTTCTCACTGCAGGTGTTTCACCACAGGTGGCTCCAACACTCTGCACTTCATCTGTCCATTGTCTGGCAGATACAGAGTGTGTTTTCCGCCTTCCTTTTTTTGTTCTCTGAATGGAACAGAAATGAAATTGTTGCATTAGCGCCTACAGCAATGCCAATTCCATCTATACAGAGACAGAACTGAATGCTTGAATTAGTCTTTAGTCAGTGTTGCACCTTTCTGTGTCAGTTTTATGGTTTACAATTAATACTGTTGATTTGTGCTTTGAGGACTTAGTTTTATAGCTCTGCCTCCCCAAAGGTAGGAAGAGGCTATGCCAGCTGCAGCAGATGATGGGTATCAGGAACACCATGCTGCTTGCTGTCAGTGAGATTTGCAGTGCCTGAATTTATTCAACAATAAAATGGAAAACGTAGTGCTGAGGCATGTTGTGCATTAGAATTCAAGGAAATTACCTCTTAGTGTTATTTTTATCCTATTTTGCCATTGTCGTGTAGTTTCAAAATATTCCTAGTGAATTTGCAATGGCATTGTACATTAAGGTGACTTTTAAAGTCACTTTGATAGCTTTCTGTTTAATCTGGTATCTCTGGCTTTGTTATCTTGGCTATGTAATCATTTGTGGTAAATATGGAAATAGGAGTCATGCCTGCTGTAGGACATTTGAAGAAACACATGTCTATCATATGGAAGCTGTACATGTTGAAAACCAAGGATTATCCACCGAAAGTGTTAGGGAAAATATGGAATTAAGGGACAGATTTTTAAAAAATCAACAATGCAATTGTTTGCAGTGCAAAAGTCATCACATTCAATTAAAGTAAGTGAAATAAATGTAGGGATAGAGGCGCTGGGCATGAAGGTAGTCTACCAAGCTGCTAAAAAACTCTGCCATTGCTCTCATTAAATTTAATACAATAAATTTAAATATTTCTGTAGCATCTAATGGCATGGTGTTCACTAAGCAGTTGATTGGAAAGTGGTTTGAAAGTCATGTAGAATATAGTCAGATAAAAGAACAATAAATTCAATGCTCATGAATACTTTATTTCCCCCTCTAAATTTCAGTGGACTTAACTAAAAGGCAGTTGTCTGTTCTATTGTCTGTGCTGAGTACTGAGATATGTGGGTTTCTTAAGGAAGAAATCTTGAAGAATCTTGTATCAGTTGTGTGAAGAAAACTCTTTGAGCCCAGGTTTTTGCAGATTTTTTTTTTCTGAATTTAGGGAAGGCCCCAAGAGTGGAGCGTTGGTGTGGTCTGCTGTTCACACTCCTGCTTGAGAAGAGTAGATTCACACTGATTTACACTTAGAATCTCAGGAAAGGGAATAAAAACTGGTACCTGAAAAATGTGAACGTGTGACAGTGGGTCTCTGCTGATGGAAGGAATGGGGGAAGGTCCATGTGTCTGGGAGGTTCTGCCCAACCAAGATGAGGAGAGTAACACATTCTTGCATTCCTCCAGGAGCAGAAATCAGTAGTTCTTTGTGTCTGCAATAACCTTTTTCTCCTTGACCTTTTATTTCCACAGTCACTGGCTTTTTTCTTTAACAATCTCTGTGCAGGTGTCTTGGGTACATTCTTATTTTGGACAGCTTGTGGCTGTTGCAGGTTATCTGTTTCCTGCAGAGAAATTGCTAAGTCACCCCCTGAACAAAATTACAACAAAACCATAGCACAAAGCAACTTTAACTTGTTCGCAGCAACCTGTAGTGTGGTACCCCTGTCTGGTATCTTAAAGTTTCAAAATTCAGTGTCAGTTAAAATGTTTTGATGTCCCTTTCTAAGTGCTCAGCACTGGAAAGCAACCTCCATTTGCTATTAACAGGAAAGGTACAGGATCTGGGGCTCATAAACTGTCTCCTTATAATAGTTTTGACATGTTTACAGATGCTTTATTTCACCATGATAGAGAAGCAGGGGATATAAATGGTATTCCAAAGAATTTCTCTCCATTGTTCCAGCTGTGTCTTAGGATGTACCATCTACAGGTTTTGCCTTTAGTCAGTAAAGCAACCAACAGGGAAACATTGCTCTGCAGAAGTAGACTAAGTAGTTTAATTTAATCATAATTCTTTTAGAGTTTCTAAATGTTCTAAATTTATGTTCTGACCTCAAGCAGCTTTGCAGCTGTTTTCCCTTTCTGCAAAATAATGAGGTGTCAAGTGTTGCAGAGATTCATTTGATGAGATGATTCTAATTCTATTTCTGTAATTCCTGTATCTGTAAGTCCTGACAAATTCAAACTATCATCAGTTGGATAACAACAACTCTGTTTATCTGCAAAGGAATATGACAGACTGAGTTCAAAAGTTTAGTAGTAAACAAAGATTTTTACAGTTTCCTGATTTTGCTGGTATTTCTCTTCGGTGTTTTCACTTTGGTAAAAGTAGGTACTTTGCATAGATAAAATATATTTTTATTTTGAATATAAATGCATCTCTGTGTGTATGTGTGTCTATTTGGTTTTCATGTAGGATTTAAAATTGAAGATGAGAAATGTCTGAATTTACCTTCATGAGCATTAGGGATCAAACAGGTTTGTGTGCAAATGTAGTCTGTGTTGTTGCTCTCAGCAGGCTGATTTCAACTTAATGAAAAGATAATATTTATTCCATGCCCGAGAGTCAACAGATATCTTCCTTTAGCTCAAAGGACAATGGTTTGAGTTTTGAAGGCTTGTTATCTGTTACAAGTTCAAAGAAATACATATTTCCTCACAGTAACTTCTAACAATGACCCAAAATAAATGTCCTTTCATCTGTATTCTGAAAATTATAAACACTGCACATTAAAGATGCCTGTGTATCAATGCATGCTCAAACATTTCTCAAGAAACTTTATATACTGTCATTAAAAAAAGTTTATGAATTTTACTAACAAATAATACAAATTCTAGCAATAAGATTTCCTATAGTAAAGAAAACGTTTAGGTAATAACATTAAAACAGTGTCACATGGGTTAGACTTGGCTCTTAGCATGCAATATACCTGCTTTTATTTTTATAAAAAATGGTGTGGGTTTTGGCTGCGCATCATAAAACCTATGGATTTTTAGTTGTTGGGTTCTTGGTTTTCAGATACTCTAATTTTGTTGGAAATTTAACTTGAAATTGTAGAGATACCAGCTGCTCATGTTAATCACTTTGGTGTGGTTTTATTATTTTTGTAATGTAGACCAGTTTGTTATGAATGTACAGTTCTATTTGAATGGTAGAGCTATTCCTGTGTAGTGGAAAATCTCAAAACTCTGCTCTCATTCTTAGCATCATCTTAATGAAATAGTAATTTTAGAGCATCTGTGCAGTTTACAAGTGTGTTTTGGCTTGCTGAGCTCATGAGCATAGAGAACTTCAGGAAGATTAGGACCAAATGTTGGCTTCTTCAGTTCCTTCTTGTATCTGAAAAGGATTGGAAATCCAGTCTGTAAGGGACACCAAGTTGTCAGCTTTAATAGTTACTGTGTAAGTTACTGGTTCTCCACATCTGGTTATGGTTTTTCTACCATGAAATGGTGCTTAACAGCAAACAGCTGTGCAGGAAATGACAACCTAGTGGAACAACCATTGTAACATATTTTTGGCCAGTGAACTTCCAATTATAAGTTAAAATTTTATTTTTTCAATGTATAATCTTCTTGTTTGGTGGCACTAGAAGCCCTGTTTAGGATTCAGGATGACACTTTTTGGAAGTCTGTGGTGCTGAGCCCTTTCCATGTTGGTAAAATTTGAGGGTACCCTCTATCCCCATGCCACCAGGCCTATGAATGCTGTCGCTCTGCTCAGCATCAGGTAGACTGAAATTCCACCTCAACTCTTTGCCATCCTATGATTAAGGTTGTCCATGGTGGGCACTGAGGGTACTTACAGTGGCAGAAGAGCCCTTCTTCAGGAAAATTGTTAATGATAAACAAACAACGCATCAGAAAGAAAACAAATGAAAGCCCAGGGTGTGTTGCAATGAGATTTTCTGGCAATCTCCAGGGCCAACCAGTGGTTGTTCTCTCCTGGGGTGGGAGGCAGGAGACTGCCCTTCCTCGCTGCAGGGAAAGTGCTGGTGTTGTTCACACAGTCCCTTGTGTTCCCTCTCAGGCATCCCAAAACGTGTTAGAGTGAGTGAAGGGTGTTGTAGTGAGTCTGGATGTAGCAGCCTCTCCAGTTCATCCTGCCTTCCAGGAAGGGTACAGCATTAGTGTATCCAGGTGTGCTTCTTTCAGGGCTGGACCTTTTTTAATTAACCCAGTGATTTTTTTAATCAGAGGAATAAAGGTAATACAAAACACCCAAATGTTTGCAGGAATGAAGGAAGATTCAATTTTCCAACTTAGGAGGAAGAAAAGAAAACGAAGAACTTGATGACTGTGCATCCAGAAGAAAAGGAAGATCTTCAGAACTGCTGGAGCTTACATATTTTTTTGACTAAACTGATCTCAGCATTTCTCTTTTCTGCTTTTTGTTGAGAAATATTTTATGATGGGAAAGTGAAAATCTACTTTACATAAAACCATTGCTTTAATTTTAAAGTATTTTATATGTTGGACTCCCAGAAACATCCTGTGCTATAAAACTGGTAAGAGACTCCTGGGTACAGATTATTGGGTTATTTCTCACGATTGACATCAGTCCTTTTTCAGAAGAGAGCAGAGGAATGCAAGTGCACAGAACTGTGCTTTTTGGACTTTTTCTCTTGCTTCTGGGATCTTGATAGATGTACATTTTGTGGGGGTCCTATTTCATAGTTTCTAGTGAAAGTGGTCCTAAAAGTAGTCCCATTAAATTAATAAAAGTAAAACTTTATTAGTAACTGTTAGTACAGAATTTGCCTGTACCTATAATTATCTACTTCTCTATGGCTATACTAATAATATTCAAAGAGTTTTATGAGAGACTTTTATGACATACTTTGTGATACACGTATGAAATGCACTGTTTATTGCATAGAGACTGGAAACAATTCCTTGCCCACGTAGCTTTGCTCGGAATATTTTTTTTGTGGTCTGTGACATCCACAGGTATTTATTATTTTCACATGAAAAGGTATGGCTCTTGTTCTGTTTGTTTGTTTTTGACAGAATAACAGGCTTTTAAAGCTTTCCTAAAAAGAAAGTGAAAACTACCAGTATAAACAAAGACTTGCTTTTAACATATATAGACATAATTTACTTGAGAGCATGGAAAAATACTTCTTGGAAATACAGAATCCTTCTATTGGAAGATTTTAACTAAGGATTTTATGGCATTTAGTAGGATCTGTTAAGTGTGTTCTGTAAAATAATGTTCATAACAGAGTGCAGTCATATTTGATGCCATTTCTTTCATGAGTCCTAGTGCAGAGGCAGCCCCCAAACTGTTAGAGAAGGAATTGTCTCCAATTAAATATTTCCAAGCAGCAAGTGTATTTTATGGTTAAGTGCTTCTTAAAGGAGTTAAACAGGACATTTTAAGCAGCTGCAGTAATAATCACTATATTTTTATGGATATAATCTTTATCTCAGGTAACTCTTAGTCCTTTCAAAGAGATTGGAAGCAGGTCCTCAAAAAATTGCCCAAAATCAGAGCTCAGGGAGCTGTTCATGGGGAGGAGAGGAATTAGGAGAGAGTGGTTCAAGGCCAGCTTCTCTCTTCCTTACACCTGTCTATAAACTTTACCAATACAGGTTGAAAAGGATTTATTTTTTCAGGTAGCCAGGGGATTTAAACTTTAAAATGCAGTCTATCTCATTCTTTCAGAGGAATTAGAATAGTGAATTTTCATGTGGGTCACAGCAGTGCCAGAGTTATGAACAGCCTTTGCCAAATGGGTGGGCACATAAAATAGCATGACACATACTTAATTTCCTGGATTTGATATCTTGACTTAGAATTTGAGCTGTAGCATTTTACAGTCTCAGGGAGGGGAGTGGTTTCCTCAGCTGGGCTGGAAGGGAGCTTCTGTCCAAGAGGGGAAATTGTGGAGATATTTGTTCCTTGCCTTTGTAGAGTTATGCGGTTGTCCCCTTAAAGTGGGATTGGTTGTCTAAAAGGCTTGGTTCCTTGCTGCCTGTTGTTGGTACCACACTTCTGGTTTGTAGTTATACAACAGCCAATGCACTGGAGAGTTGTATTTTTTTCCACTTGATGTTGTATGGACTTGACTTTGCAATATTGAGTGGCAGTGTTGATAGTTAATTGATTGCTTGAGCATAGAGAGCCCTAGTTCTTATTATTTCTGTCTAGAACGTGGTTAGATAACATCAGGGCTACTTTTCCTGTTAGTCATATTCAGACTAAAAAAAAAAATAGTAGGTCTGGTTGTAAGTACAGTAGGAGGGAGGATTTCTGAAGTTTATTTTTATATTCTTGAGTTCATCTGTGGCAGAAAATCTGCACAGGATGGATTTTCTTGTCTAAGACTTTAGAACAGCAAAAATGTTTGTCTTCAGTACATGTGTTGTCCCTCTCAAAATGATTTTTTATTTTCTTGAATAAGTTCTTGTTCTTAATTTATGTGTGTCTGTTGCAGAGGAGTTGTTCTGGAATACTGTTAGCCCCTCAGTAATGACCTGTGTAAATTCTATAAAGATGTTTGGATAATTTTCATAAACACTTTAACTTTTATTTTAACACTTTGCTAAAATTTTTGTCCAGAATGAAGTAGAGAATGGAACCGCAGGTTGTAAGAAGAAACTAGAAAAGAGGGAAAAAACAAATAGGGAAGGGTCTTCAGTGTTACAAAACAATGCACACTCTGCTACCACCTGTTCAGGTATAAGTGAGATAAGAGGAATGAGGTGAGAGTGTAGCCTGTGTGAAAGTGGGAGGATCAAATGTGGCAGATGTCTGCAGTATTGCCTAGGAAACACTGGCAGTTTGCAGTCAGCAGCCCACGCACCGCATGGCTCTGGGGAACTGCAAGTGTCTCGGGAAAGCCCCTGGGACCATCTGGAGCTGAAGCTTTGTGTCACACAGTCCCAGTCCCCAGAACAGGCCTTTTGCACAGGCTTGCTTTTGCAAGCATGGCAAGCCTGTCAAGCCCCTGTTTTGCTGTTTTGCTGCTTCCTCAGCACTCCCAGTTCAAACTTCTGTGCCTTTCTTTCTGTCCTCTAGGTAGCCGGGCATCAAACGACTGCTGGCCAGGATTAGTTCTTTACTTAGAACTAGATCTTTTGATTCTCTGGGAAATGTTAGATAACTGCTTTGTTACTAATCCAAAGAATGACAAGCTTGCTTTTATTTATGTTCTTCCATGTGTTCTTCTGAAAAACTGAGAAAGCGAGTGATTGTCTAGACATCCTCTATTGATCAGGTGTATCAGTTTCCTTTCATGGAGGCAGGAGGAGATGAAAACTGCCTTCAGTAGCACTGCCTGCAGACTGTTTCTGAAGATCATTCAGTATAACTTCCAAACAGTCCCTTGGCATATTTTGACCAATACCTTATTTCCACAGTGCTCATTTGTTCGGCAAATGCATATGGCAGATGCCATTTGCTTTGAATTATTTTAGGAGTTAGTCTCTTCTGAAAGACAAGGGGACTTCAGGCACAGCTTTACATTTCTCAAAAACAAAACATAAGGTAAGACTGAAGGTTAAACTATTTTGATTAGCCCCTGATTTTAGATGTTGTCTTGGAATAGTTCTAGATAAGGAGAAGGGGTTTCTTTTAATTGCTGTCTGAAATGCATCTTATATCAGCTGCCCTGTGGGGCTCAGAGCATTGGAACCTTCTTTTTGTGTATCCTGAGTTATATCACCCGTGCATCTCTTTGGTGTTGGCCGTAGATGCCAGGCTGCCAAAGTGTTTCTTGGCTAGAAAAAGAGATCGGGAAGTCCCTGAAGCATCCCGCCATTGGTGTGATCTGCTCCCCTAGCATGTGGGTCACATACTGTAGCTGCCACTTGTCAGAACTGTATTGAGCTCAGTGGGGGGAATGTGTTGGAACTGAAGTTTTGTCTGAAGTTTGGCTCTCCAGGAGAAATACTTATAAATGGGCTATCTGGGTATCCAGTTGTACCAACAGAAATTGATTATTTTTTTCTGTCTGCCTCTTTAGGTCTTCAAAAGGTGACATCAATAGTGAAGGATATGTGTTGGAGGTAGAATGCTGCTCCTCTTTAAACCACCTTTCAGAGAAAAAGGAGATGCCTGATTTTATTAAGAAAGTGAGTAAAAAGAAAAGGGGGAGAACCCCCCAGAACCCAGTATGCTTTTATTTGCACTATAATTACTGTTTCTAGTTCTGTCAGCTTGGCAGTAGGGGTATGTATCACTTGGACCACCTGAAATACTGTACTAGAATTTGCTGTTTTGTAATTTAAAGTATCTGAACAGCAGTTATACTTCTTGAGAGAAATAAGTTTGAGCCTATTATTATTAAAAAATTATTTGTAGTGTCACAAGAGAATGACCTCTCACAGATGATATCAATGTGGAAGATGGTCCTACAATATACATTTTATGTTGAAACAATATATATAGTTTCTGTTTTAGTGTCCAGGTATCCTATTGGATAGTGCTTTACCTAAAAGGCCTTTTACCCCCAGATTATTTAATTTTGTTTCAGTATCACATGGTGTTTGATAGAGTTGGTACTGGTAACCTAAATCCTTTTGTGAACCAGAAGACTGTTGCTTTCAATTAAGTATTAAATATATACTAGGGAACTTGAAGAGAACACTGCAATTCTTTACCTATTGCCTTCTTTTAAAAATTATTTTTGACACTATAATATTCTGCCAGACTGGAAATTAGCAGGTTATGTCCATTTTAGTGAAAACAGATTCACATTGTGGTTGTTTTAAATTCTGCAGCATCTGTTGCGTCTTGTTGCATGTTATATAAACTAGCACTGAGCAGTGTATTTATTTAGCCACAGGGTGTGAGTAGGATGCTCCCCTAGCTTTAGTCCATTTGCAGTGATAATAGTTAAGAAAATTTTAAGAATAAACTACAGCACAGGAGTTACGAGCTTGATGGGGACTCAGCTTGACAGACTGCACTGATCTTCAATCTTCCATTTTTACTGTGAATTGTAGGAACTGGATTAAAAATAATGCAGCTATAACTATCTGATACTTACATATATATAGATTTTGGTATCGGAACAAACTGAAGTTTTCTGAACATATAATAGCATTCAAAAACGTGAACCCAAATTTTGTTTCAGGTCGAACTGTGTCATTACACTACTATTCTGATGTTATCTTGGATTATTTCAATATATTCATACTTAGGAAAAACTGGTGTAGTTATTGTGTACCAGTTTCAACATGTTTGATTTTGTTCTTCAGTTCTTTGAGTCAGAGTAGAAAAATAGGCATAACTGTCACAACTGGTAGCAAAATTGTGCATCATTGAAACAGAAAATGTCTTTGCATTTGTAACTTCAGAAAGAGTATGGATAACATGAAAACAAAATGACAGTCCGGGAGTCATCTTATTTCCATAAATATCCAATTCTGAGACTCTTTAGAATGCTTTTCTAGACATGGAAATGTTTCTGTTGATAGAAGCCATTTGATTATAGGGTTATGAAGATCCCTTTTTGAAAGATAATAATTTAAATTTTAATAGCTAGAATGTATATTTACAGTTTCTCTGTAGGTTGAGTATGTCGCTCATCTTCAGATGTTATTTGATGTAGAGAAATTTGAAGTTCTTTGAAGCTGTTGCTGTCAAGTGCATGCTGTGTCACTGTATCTGATTATGCACATTGTGAAAGTCTCAACACTTTTATGTAAATCTAACTCAGGAAACAAGACTTGTTTGGGAGTAGGAATTAATTGTCATATTAACTAATTTGTCTGAGCAACAAAAATATCCATTGCTTTTAAGGGCATATAAACCAGATATAAATCATGTTTACAAACAAAATAAATGGAAAAATAAAGGATGTTCTTCGAACAAAGTAGTAACAAAAAGCTGTTAGAGAAGGCAATTCCTTTCTTTAAAAAACGAACAGCCTTATAATTCTTCTCAAACTGTAGAATACAATTGAAGTTAATAGAATGTTTTAATTGAATAGGGAAATCCTTTCTTTTCATAGGCTGTTCATAACAGAACCTTTTAGCAGTTTTAGTATCTTAGTGTATTGCGAATTACTGTATTTAAAAAACCCTAGACCAAATAGAATAGCCATATTTTCAAAACAGACTAAGAAGTCAAAATTTTCTCCCTGAGCTTACAAAAAAAATTTCTATACACCAAGAAAATTAATTTTATTAATTTTATTGCGCACTACTGAGCAAGTATGACTTACCTTGAGTTTGAACACACAATTTTAATAAGTTTTCTGGATTGACTTTTTGTTGCATTGGAATTGTACTTGATATTGAATATTAACTACTTCCTTCTGCAAACACAATACAATTTTACAATAGGTAATATGTGCTTTTCTTCTATAACTCTATATAATGTGTAACAAGGAGGTTATTTCACCTGGAGAGTGCTTCTTGCTCACCAAAACAAAGTGCCTCAGTACAATGTTGACTATAAAACATTTAGGAAATGCCAAAGAAGACTCTCTGGTCAAACCTTTGTTCTGTTGCTGAGATCTTTCTGTGCTCCTGGACTTTATTCCAGTTCTCCATTGTCTCTGCTGCTTTTCTGCCATGGTTTCTGTCTATGGCAAGACAGGGAATATTTAAATATTGGGGACATGATGTTGCATAAAATACACTCTTCCTATATTTTAAAATCGTGCCGCCATCACCATGCTGTGCTTGTTCTTTGATACTCATGTGGATCTAGAGTGACTTAACCTGTCCTAAAGAGCTCAAACAGTCCCATGGTGTCTTTGATACATAATTTGTGGGCAATGAAAGGAGTAACTAAACTGTTGTGTATATATTGTACTGCTGTACTGGTATTAACACTCCTGTCTTTTGCTCTCAGACTAAACAGACATTAAAGATTTGCTCACCTGCTTTTTAATAAGCAAAGCTAACTTTTGAACTTTGATCACTGGGACTCAGATCATTCTGAAATTCTTGAAAGTAGAGATGTTACTTCTAAGATACCATATTTTGTAATATTTAGACTTATGTCTCATGTCAAATAGGGTAACCTTTAATTACTTCCTTAGTTGCTTTTTGTTTGTGTGTATCCTGTTATCATTTCTTCATCTGAGAGTGTTCTCTGGAGTCTATGGAGACAAGTAAGGGAAGGAGGAGCTAGGCTGATGTCCCAAGTAAAGATTTATTTTGGACACACAATCATATATGAATGCTAAATATATTTCTCATGACCTCTGTTTTCTATATCAATCTGATACATGTCTAGAATCTACAATCTGGTACATGTCTAGAACTGTAACAGGCAGAAGGTTTTACTCTTATGTTCACGTTTTGCCATGTTGGTGACAGGTTAAGAAATGGAGGATTCTTTCTGTACCATGTCTCCCCAGTTTTAACTTCTTAAAATTTAGGAACCACGTTTTTGGATCCTTGGTTATCTCCTTAATAATGCACCATCAGAGGGAATTCTTGTATGGTATCTTTTTTCAGTGTGATACCATTGCAGGATTCACATTTCTTCTCCCTGTGGAAGTAGGAAGCATGATAAGCACAGAAGACCATGGTTTAAAAGTGGTGCAGCTTAACTGAAATCCAAATGCAGGCATCTTTCATGTTTTTGGCTAGACATGGATCTCTCCCTGCTGGTCTGTTCTTACTTGCTTCAGAAATTAGTCTAACTTCTTCCAGCAAACCTAAGGCAGTACAGATGAGTAGTTGATTCTGCATTTTCAGAAGTGGACTGATTCCACTGTAACAGAACTGCCATTGTGAAACACCTTTGTGATGCTTATTGTGCCATGGTATCTGCTGGATGAGACAGTGTGTGTCAAATCTGCTATTTGCTGTTCCCTCTCTTGTGTCTTGGTTAAGTTCAGTGAGTACAGATCATTACCACAGGCTCCAAAGCTTCCAGTAACGTGTCACTCCATTAACTGATCCTCAGAACAACTTCTGTAGTCCAAAGCACCCCACAAATAATCTTGACTCCTGCAGATACATTGGCTTTGCTGGTAAGTTTCTTGACATTTATTTTATTGCTTAGTATTAGCATTGCTGGGCCATGGAAGCGATGGCACCTCTCAGACGTAAGTGAATGGGACCCTAAGGATGAGTCTGCCAAGAGAATACATTGCAGGGATGCTGCCACCCATGTACTTGATCTAGAGTGACCCCCAGCTCTCTCTGGTACACAGGCAAGTTGAGCAGAGAATTGCACTATATGGAAAGAAAGGCTGTACAATACTAACACTTGTGTGAAGAACTCTCATCCTGTGTTGCTGTATTTGAGACCTCTAGACAGTTTTATGGAAAAGTAAACGTTACCAGGAGTAAAACTGGTGTGAGGTATGCCATGAAAATGTTTCAAGTGTTAGTTTATGCTCTGGAAATTAATATGCATTGCTAAACTGTAGTTGAATTCAGTGTGCTTCTGAGGGGCGAGACATTCTTGGAGCAGTTTGATCCCCCTGCTGTTATCTGCCCTCTCTTCATTGGGGGGAGCCTCAGGCAGGAGACTGGCTTAATGGCTGGATAAGGAACTGCTACACCCCCTGAAAAACTACAGGTCACTCTCACTGCATGTTTCTCTACTTTGGTGATTTAATTAAAATATTGAGATCCTTCTTTTCTGATATTTTGATTTTTTTTTTCCGTTCCATTGATCCATAGCTGTTTTGGAGTTTTCAGAATTCTGCTGTCTTAGCTCATGTGCTTTGTTTTCTGGAGAGTCATCAGTGTTACAGTTCTAATTGGTGAAGAATTTTTGTGTTAGTGTTGCTCTTAAGAGACAGGTTAATTCTCCATCTTCTTTTAAGTTGAAAGATAGAAGCAGGCTTGAAGTATTTGGGAGGACCTTGGTTTCTCCTCTAAAATAACAGCTAAATACCTATGGAAATTTAAGAGCTTTTAAAATCTTTTCCATAAATGCTTCTAGTCAGGGGAGTGGTTCACTTATTTTCTACATATTTACTCACATCAGAATGAAAATTTGTTTTGTGTGATCAAAACAAGGGGCTTCACATATCTGTGTTTTGCATGAAAGCAATATGAAATGATTCTGAACTCTCAGCTTCTGAGTTTTTCAACTCTCTTCAGCGTCTAATTAGGAAATGGCAAGAGGATGTGGAAGATGAGAAACATATCAATGTCTCCCTAATAATATGTATTTATATTATAATTTTTTTGGTTAACAGCATGACAGAGAAATGAGAAGACAAAACTCTGCAATTTCCTAGAAAGTAACTAATGTAAACATTATTGATATTATAATTTTTTTACTGATAATAATAAGCAGAATAATAAAAATGCTGGGGTTCGTATAGCTGTTCCAACATTTGTCATATTCTTGTCTCTTTCATTACTTATTCTTCATGTCTTAATCTTTAAATTTAGATTTATTTTTTTGAAGGAACAAAGAGATGCAGCTCATGGGTTCATAGGAACACTGGTGTGTTGGTGGATTTCTTGACTCACATGCTGCGGTCTTACAGGGCTCTCTTCTGTGAAGTCTGTGTTTGCTTTGTTGGTACCAGGGGCCCTTAGATGGTTATTGTAATCCTAAGCATTATTCTTTATTTTACACATGTTTTTGCTGGTCTGTTCAGAAGTTTCCTGCGAGGTGTACAGTCAGAGCAGGTGGCAGTAAAAGAGAAAAGGGGGAAAAATTGAGTCTTTAATACTGCTCAGAGGTTTGTTCTTCAAATAAATAAGCAGTTCAGATTTATCTTTGTGGCTTAAAAATGACCCTTCTAGAGTCTTGTTTATTACCTAGGATTATTTACCTAGATGTGATTTCAATCTCATCTAAAATAATTTCTGTCCTTAAGACAAACCTAAAAAAATACCACCACAAAACCTTCACTCTCCAGGGTATTTGCAAGAGAACAATACAATATTATTTCTTTAGTGCATTGTAATGAAAACCATTGCTGAGCACTTAGCTGACAGCTTTGTTTTCTGCATGTTTTCAGTGCAAACAGAGCCCCTATTTTTTTTAAAAGTATTTGGATGTTAGCTGTAGATATGGTCATGAAGTGGAACTTGAAACTCAACATCAATAGTTCAGCTGTTTGTAATCTACTGTGATAATATTTATTAAAGTGCATTTTGTTAACATTTTCTTAGTGTATATATAACAAGAGATGGTAAAAAATAGCATATACTCTATTTTAAACAGCCTGGTGTGAAGGGAAACATCTGTTCCTGCTTAAGCTTCTTTCAACTTGTGTTCTTTTGACTAAGCCCTGTAGGAGTGGTGTTGATATATATCTTCCATGGACATTGCAAAACTATTTTCAGGACTCTCCCAGGAGCCTGGTAGTGCTTTTATAATCCTTTGCCCCCATCAGCTTTTAAGTCATCCCCTTGCCCAAGATAAAAATAGATTATGAAGTATGTATTTGATATTTTTAATGATCCCACTTCTGTCTGGTGGGAAAAAATAACTTTTAAAATAACAATAAATATGATAATGTTTTATACTGTGCTAAAATAAATTACCAGCAAATTGTTCAAATTGTAATTTTGGCTACAAGTAACAGATGGCTTGATGAAACAATGTGATTTTAAAGAAACACTCTTCAGTTGATATAAAAATAAAAGTAGTATTCCCTGCAAAGTAAATGTAAAGCCTGTAAGTTTGAGACTGAATTCCTACTTTTTAAAATACCGCTGAACCTTTTTTTTTTTTGGTTTGTTTTCACTGCCTAGAACAGAGACGGACTAAAATCACTCACATTGAATCACATTATCGCCAGTTACTAAAATGGTTTTTAGCTACAACAATCAACTACACACCTCTGTAAATCTATATTTTCCCCTTGCTTACGTTCACCAGTTAGTGTAGGAGTTACTCACTAAAGATTCCTGCACAGAACATGGTCTGCATTTTGAAAATGCCAGGTCTCTACAGCAAGAGCTTGGGGACAGAATTTCTACAGACTTATTTTTAAAGTGAATATTAAATATTTAGGTTGAGTGAGCATAGCTGGCTGCTCTCTAGCTGTTGTTCCCAAGTCTAAAACAAATTGTGGGGAATAAATCCTAAATTATGTGAATAATTTCAAGACTTCTTTTCCAAGTTAGGGGAAGGGTGGGAGCATGCAGTTATATTATGTGGCTTTTGGACAAATACCACACTCACTGAATCTTTGTAGCATGTGGCCAGCAATGTTCACTCTTTGCCTTCAGTGAAGGAACAGGTGCTAAAAGGTGAGGATTGAGAAGAATCAACACATCCAGGACCACAGAGGATGAGACTGGTTTCAAGACCTGTCATCTAATGAAATATGTTGAAAGGAGCAAGTGTACTTGCACCGTGCTGCACTGTGTGTGTACCGTGGTTATATTGTTCTATATTGCTCTCAGGAGTGAATACAATGCGAGCCAGAGAGGAATTCCAAGTTGTTAATCTCACCCCTTTCTTGGCTCGAGTAGCAGGAGATGTGTAGTTTGCTGTAATTTAGTATCTCCTGCAGCACTGCCTTAAGATCCCACCTTCTGTTTCTTTCAGCCCAGCAGTAAGTTGCAGTAGCTCCTCGCTTCAGTACATTTCTTCTCCCTGTGCTGTTTGTGGCCTTCAGTTCCTTCTGCAGATGCTGCTACCAAGGAACATGTTGTAAAACTGCAAAGCTTCCTTTATTGCCCTGTTCAGTGCCTTGTTCTCTATCTTGTTTTTGTTCTAGTTCTTGTGCCTCTGCCACAATTGCAGTGAGATATTAAAATGGCAGATCAATGGTTTGGGATTATGGCAGCATTTTCCAAGGCATTCCTCCAATGTTTTATCCTTCATGGCCTATTTTGATGTAATTGACTGTGAAAATACTTGATAATTTGAAAACTTGAATCTAGACTGGGATTTCACTCTCTAAAAGCCACATTTATATTTGCTTCTATGTATATGAATGTGGAGTCAAATACAAAATTTGGTGAATATGTAAACTGGAAAAGGTTAAAAATGCATGGGAAGTACAGGCTTAAACAAAGGAGCATTCTAGTCAGAAAGGTTGCATGGTTTGGAAATCTGCAAGCAGTGAAACAGACCAGAGTAATAGGGTAGAAAAACTATGAGCAGTTGATGCTTTGCTTAGCATTTGATTAGCAGAATTTTTTTTTGTAATATGTTATTAGAGATGCAAAAGTACCAAAGTTTCAAAAGTTTTGAGTCATATAGAAGAACCAAGTCCTCCTTTAAAACTAAGCTTAGTTGGTTTTAAAATAAACAGTAAACTCTTGATGACTGTTCCTGTCTTCTAAGGAAGGAGCATGTGAGACCTATGGCAAATATAAGGGGCAGACTAAAAGCCTGTCTTAATTTTAAACATCTGTTTCCATAAATGAGCAAACTAGAAGGGGAATGTGCAGTGTTTATGATGAAACATGTTCTACTAAATATTAATGAAGGAGGACAGATTTGGAAGACTGTAGTCTTGAGCATACTTTTCCAGTTCCATCTCCTGGCATGCAGTACACAGCATTCTCCTCAAACCACAAGATCGTGTTTTTTGCATGAGGATCTCTGCTGCTGTCTGTTTCCAAAGGAGATTTGCTTGAATCCTAAGAAGAAGGTAGAGAAATGCACTGATCTAGTTTCTGGTGCACATTATGACACCTAATGCCTTTAACATTGTTCTTTTAAAAACAACAACTAAATAGACAGACAGACAAGACATTTCTTTTACTGACTGAGACAGTTCATACTTGGTTTAAATAGACAGCTCTGAGCAAAATTAACCAGCTATTGTTTCCAAGGCCATATGTTTGGCCATCAGTAGGATTAAGTAGCAGTCTTTCCTGAAGTTCACAGCAAAGCTAACTAAATGAATGTGACCATCAGAAAATCAGTTCCTTGCTCCTGGAAAATGACCTTTCTCTAAGAGCATTTTTGATATGTGTGTTCTTCATAAATTGTTTCTGGGTTTCTGCAAAATTCTTTCAGTACCTTGTTATATAATGAACCATCTAGCAAACCTACTAATGAAATGTTCAGTACCTAAGTCTTGAAGGTGTTTTTTCCCAGGTCTTTAGAAAGTGTAAGCCTTGAGACCGTTTAGGACTGCTGTAAACTCAAGTGCCTTGATGACATTAGTAAAACTACTTTTTCTCTGGACACATCTCAAAAATGTCCAGCTCCTGGCCTTAAAGAGTTAAGAAAAATTCCTAACACTTACTAAATTGTTTGAAATTCTTGTCTGGGAGAGATCCTCACTATTAAATTGCTGTGTGTTGTTTCACATTTTTATTGATTTTGGTGGAATACTACCCTGAGCTTGCTGGAAGTGTTTGATTTTCTGTGTGCTGTCCCATGGGGATGTTATCAGCATCTCCTTGTAAGCAATTGCTGAAGCTGACAAAAGTGTATGATTCTGTTCAGCATGGGATCTATATCCTTGAGTTTCCATATTTATAAGGGTACCATCATGCTCGCTGTCAATAGGAGATTATTATGGAGCTGACAATGGAGCAAGAAACACAGAATCATAAGCATTTTGTGGGCTGTACAATGGACTTGCCAAGTGTTTTTATTCAGAATAAATTTGAAAAGAGAACCTGTATGTGGCTGTTCAAAATAGCTTTTGAACATGGGTTCTCACATGACTGTGAGAGCTACAGAGTAAAACAGGTACTTTCCAGGAAAGAGGATTTCATCATTCAGCCATGCTGTTGCCAGGTGTGGTTTTACAGATCTTTAATTTAGACTGTCAGCCATTTTCTAATTAGGGTAGGGAGCCTTCAAGAGAACCAGAAATATTTAAAAAGATGGGACATAAATTGCTACATCAACGTAATGTTTAGTGACACTGCTTTGTGCTGCTGATGGCTGCTTTTCTTCCAAATGCAGTATAAAATAGCGGTCAGGCACTTCTGAAATAAACAATAACACTTACCAAATGTTAAGAATGTTAACACAAGTGCCCCAGCTAAAATTCAATTAAGGTAGTGACATCAGGATTGGACACGGTGCTTGTTCCTATTCCTGCTAAAGTTCGTGGGAAATTTGATATTTATTTCTCAGACAGCGAGGGCTAAATCTGTCATTTTTTTCCCCTTGGGGAAAATGCCAGGTTTCTAATCAAGCAAATTATAGGGATGACATTAAATTGTTAAACTGCCTTGGCCCTCTGTACACATGAAATTTCACCCCTTCTTTAAGCAGATTCTATTTTTAAATGGCCATAAATCCAATTTGTTGCAAGCCAGTTGCAAATGAATTTGGATGTACCCACTTGGGGGTTTATCCAGATTGAAATAAATGAGTTAAGTTCTGCTTCTGTGGTTGAACAATAACGTCTTTTGTGATGGAGATCTGGTCTTGTGTTTGTGGTTAATATCATCCAAGCAGCACTTTGAGGCAATGAAAATGTTTCTGTTCCCATCTGGGGAAAGAAGCAAAGAATTATTTTTTAAAAAATTTTGTTGGAATTTCCCTTTTCAAAATTTCCCAAGATGTAAAGGGCAAAAGTATATTGTATATTCAAGGTATAAAAATTGTCATAAAATAGTTGAAGTTAGTGTTGATCTCCTAGCATAAGGGCATTCTAAATTTAGATTTTTATCTGATCTGAAAAGTGGTAGAGATGTAGTTGTTTTTATGTTTTTTCCTTTCATTTAGTCATACAATGCAGTGTAACAGACCTTTGTTAGTGCTCTACACTGGCACATAAAGACAAGTAATTATGTTATTTATCTGATCTGGAATATGTCTTGGGTGACTCTGTCCAACTAGCATCACGTTCTTCCCATTCACTTCAGCTTTACCCCTTCTTTCTCCCATTCTTTGCCTTCTTTCTGATTCCCAGCACTGCATCTGCTGAGATATTTTCCCAGAAGGCTGTGACAGACATAACTGTCTGTGTGCTCCAGCACAGGATGCTGCAGGGGGGCCCAAAACATGCAGGTGGCTTACAGAAACAGTCCCGTCCTGTGTAACTCCTGGGCACAGCCTCTCCAGTTGCTGAGGTCTGGGTTTGGTTTTGTGGGGCTCTTTTGTTTGTTTGTTTGTTTGGTCAGTTGGATTAGTTTTTTGTTTTTTTTTTTTTTTTTAAGTGCATATATTCAATCTTTGAAATACAGGAAACAGAAAATGTGATTCTACTGGATGGCATGATTCAGTCTGGATGTGAAGGCAACTAAAATTTCTTAATATTTAAGCCCTCAGCAGGATTCTGAAAAACAAATTGCCTGTGTAGTTTGAATGTGTTCAGCCTTTACACTTTCTGATGAAAGCTAGCTTCTTCATGGTTTTGTGAGAAGTTGAAAGGAGAGACTGTGTCTGCTGATACATCACTTTCCTGTTCTGCAGTTTGCATCACACTTTTGATGTAGCATTTCCTGCTACATTTGCTTTCTTGAGAATAATGAGATGCTTGGTTCTGCCATATGTCGTTGGGAAATTTTGAAAGATATGTTTAAATAAGATTTTGTGTTCTGTATTGTACAGTATTACAGTATTAACAGTAATTAATTACAGTATTAACTTTGTTGAGAAAGGGCCTTGAAGATACAAAGTCTTTTTTCCAACTTCCCTGCTAAGCTGTTTGGCCAGTACAGGTAAGACTGCAACTTGGTTTTCAGTTCCTCACGTTTCTATTTTGAGAACAAGAGCCTCAAAAGAAGCACCTCAGCTTCAGGTGCTCCTTAGAACAATCACAATTTTTTTTGAGTAAGCTGAGACTGTAAAAACATTGCTACAGTATCTGTGAAAGCTGTTCTTTCTCCTCCCTATCACAGCGTGGGAGTCTGATGTAGATTGACAAGCATTCTTTTGACCAGGATTAGTAATATTACCACATATGTCCTGTCCTCAAACTCTCTAACAGTTGCATACTAGTTAGATTTCTATAATTAGCTGCCCTGCAACCTACTAAACAAATGTAGTGTTGTGTCTGTACATGAGCGATAAGAGATGAAATGAATGTGTAACTCTATCACTAACTATATAAAAAAGTATTAATCCAGTTACAATGGAGAGTCTGGACCATTGAGCACATTATAAATGCATCTGTCACTGATACTCAGTTGAACCTTCCTGAGCAAAGTAGAAGCTCACTTTCTTTGTAGACAGATACCCCTTTCGCCGGGATACTGCTAATGGTATTTTTATTGTCCTGTTTAGAAATGAGCTTTACTTAAGTCAGCATCCCATGTTTCCCAGGCTAAACACCTGTGAAGACCATTGCCTTGTTTCCTGGAGGCCTCTGTTTAAATTCCTGTGATCATGAAATGAGGAGTTAATTTAACATGGAAAATGCAATAGTGGTTTGAAAGAGGAAGTTCTTGTTGATTAGGCATCGTCTGCAGGTTTGTGTTGCTCGGAGCAGCAACATGTTACCAGGAAGTAAATGATTCATTAAAAAAAAAAAAAAGGCATGTAGAGAAGATGCAGAACTGAGCTTCCTCTTAAATTTGAAAAAGATACAAAATTCTTCCTTTTCACTTGCTACTGAAAAAAGTCCCACTGAACTGTTTTTCCTAACTTCATGCTAACTCGAGCATAGGCAAAGAATTTAGACACTTTAACTCTTTGGAATTGTGTTATGCAGACAAAGTGAAATTATTTTTCCATTCTCAAGGCATTTATTTTTGAAAGATTGATGTGTATTTAGACTTTACATTGTGTGAAGAGTGTACATTAAATGGAAGCCTTTTCATTTTGGTGAATGATTTTGATAAATGAAGCAGTAGACACTCATATGTTTTCACAGAAATCTGTCTCGCACTCACACTTTTCCTGGGTTTGAGGAGTGTGAGGCTGATGACTCCATAGTGCAGAATCTGCCTGAAAGAGATTTCTATTTCTGCTTCATCTCAAGCCTTTGTTAGCTAATGCTGCCTTTATCTGATTGTCCTTACTACTAGCCCAATGGTTTTTTTTCTTAGGATCTTTCGTGATCTGATTCCTTAATTTTCCTTCTTTACCTGAAGGTTAAAGGATTAATGATAGAGCCTTTTAGTTTCCTTTTTTTCCTTCTGAGCTCATGTCACAATGCCTTTTTCTATTCTGAGTTCTGTATCTTCCCCAAAGTGCTGTATTAAAATAGCTTTGCTTTTATGCGCTCGTTATGTGAAAGTTTGCCATTTGTATCTCAATCCAAAATAGGACAAACAACAACTGTTGTTATAGAATTAATAAGCTTTTCCTTGCATAAATGTCATAATCACACACCTAATACAGCGGAAGATATAATAATATCTCTGATTTCTTATGATCAATACAAAAATATTTTTGTAAGAAATACCACTTCTAGTATTTTATTATAAATTAGATTTGTCTCTTGTGAAGAAATATGTGGGTATTTTCTCTTTTTTCCTCCCTCCTCCCTTCACATTATATCAAATGGTTTGGGCAACTTTTCATCCTGTTTCTTTAGAATGTACCTTTTTATATAAATGCAACATGACAATTTCTAGTGGTAGTGGACAAAAGTAGCAAAATGACATGCTGGTTGCCTTAAAGGGTGTTATTTTCTGTGTTTCTATTTAGCTAAGACAGCTTGACAGTTAAAAATCTAATCTTCTTCAACTTGTAGATTCAAGATGCTGCAAGTCAAGGCTTGAAATTTGTTGGAATTATACCTCAGTACCATTCCCAAAAGAACTGCCTTGTCAGCGCCTCCCTGACACCTGCCAGTAACAACTCTGTGCAATCAAGAGATAATAAAAATGTTTCAAATTACCCCGAGGATCATGCTTCACCGGATGGCGAGAAAATAGACAGCACTGATGGATGCAGTACTCCAACTCAGAGTGAGCAAAGTGCTGACCAGTGTGCCACATCCAGAGAGGGCTGCAGAGGTGAAGGACAGGCCACTGAAGAGCTGAATTCCAAATCTGTGAAGAGAAGTGAAGAACAATCTCAGCATGAGAACCTGAGTGTGAGAGAAGCAGCAGACAAGACGAATGGACTTGCAGAGAATGAAACGCTGGCACGATGTTTAAAACCACTTACTGGCAGTAAGTACTGCAGTGACCTCTTGTACATAAAAGCCAAGTTAAAATTGCCTCAATTACGTTCCCAGCTCCTTTGGGGGGTGGGGATTCAGGGGGGACATTGCCACTGAGGTAGTGAAGAAAAGATGCCCCAAATGAGCCACTTAACCTGATTTCAGCATGGTTACTCAGTTCACAACAACTGAGCAGGAGTCAGATGGCAAAGGAAGAGATGATATAAGCAGGTGCAGCTTTGTTCTGGCCCTTATGTATGCCTGAGTGTGAAGAATTATTTTTGTCTGCTGTTCAGCTGAATTGGTTCCTTTCTGTATTTGTTGCCATACCCTGAGAGCTCTTGATCTTTGTCTCCTTTTTGTGTGTTTGAATAAAAAGCCCTGTTAATCTGCCTGACAAGCTTTTGCAGCCATAGAAGGAATAATTCACAAAGACTTAGCACAGTTAGTCCCTTTGTAGCAGGTGAACAGATAGCTGGAATTAAAGCACCTCAGGAGCAGCATGAATATGTGTGATCTGGCCTCTGAAGTCTCCTAGTATCCTACAGTCAGTGTGGGGGTCAGTGCTCCAGTCAGAATTGTAATAATTGTAAAACAGCAGTTATTTTTGTTGATGACTCATCTTTGCTAATTCATAATAAAAATTTTGTAATAAGGCTCATCATAATTTGGCTTCCAGTTACCCTTTTTTAAAAGATTTTACCCATATACTAGTTTTATTTCTTTCATTTCTTTCACAAATTTTTCCTCAGGTGGAATTTCCACTTTTTAAAAGTTATTTTATGCCATCAAAGACCACAAGTCTCAGCTGAGATCTAAAATACACTCCTTAAGGTGTTGCTCAAAGGTTACTTCCGTAGCAGGAACTGTAGTTCAAAATAGCATGTAGACCAGATCAATTTAGAAAACTAAAAGGAAAAATATTCTTGCTCCTTTTCCAGTTTAAGCCTCAAAATACATTTCTTTTCTATGTTTGTTTAAATCCAGGAAAACCATGTTTACACTCATTTCTCTTACTGCTTTCCTTAATTTCTTTACAGGCTACAAATCTATGCAGAGGGGATGTAGGTGGAATTTCTAAAGCTGGTACTGTCCTTGACTTTAATTTATCCCTATTCTCTGGACTTCTCATAGATTCAATCAAACAATCCTACCCCTTTGGGAACTGCCTGTGTAGGACCCAGAATGACTTTGCATTGTACTCCTTGGATTATTGTCTTGGTTTCCGTTGCAGTTTGATGCAGTTAGTTTTTGGATCCAATTTGCATCACACTCTAGTAACCTTCCAACATTTATTCAGTTTTTCTTGGGCAAGGAGGCAACCAGATAGGGTCAAAGCTTAGCTGTTGTTTGAACAATCCCTTCTCTTCTACAGCCTTAGAAGTGGGTTGTCCCAACACTATAATTTTACACATAAAACCTCTCTTATTTTATAGTTAAAAATTAGTTATCTGCAAGTCTAGCCAGATCAGTTCTTTCTCTTTTTTATATGCTATCTTTGAGAGAGTTAACTTAGCAAGTTTAATCATCTCTTTGATGCTATTCCTCTCCTTACTGAGCACTGAAATTCTTTTGCTACAAGTAATCGTGTTCTTAATATTTCTGCATAATGTGAAGCTGATCACCTCCAGTCTTCCCAACTTTTGTCTGTAACACCCCAAGATTGCTGCTGTTTTGCCAGAAAAGAGGGTTTATTTTAAAAATGTATTTAGCTTCCTCAGTTATCTTTCTTTGAGTGCTTTTTAGGTTTATTTTTCATGCATTTTTTATTGCTGTTATGCAAATACTTTCCAAGACTGAAGGTCTGAGAAGGCAGTTTTATGTGATAGCTCATCTAAAGTAGAATTTTTCCAAATCCTGTACAACACTGCTGATTTCTTTATTACTCTTGAATGAATTTTTGTTATTACAGCACTCCCTTTTCCTCCCATGGAAAATGTATTTCAGTTTTTGGCACCAGTTCTCCATCCTTCCTTGGGAGTGTGAAGATTGAAGGCATCAGGTGATTGTTTTTTTTCCCTGCATATTCCATGGGAAGTTACCACTCTTGAACTGCTTCTCTCCTACATAAAACTTCAGGAAAAAAAATATTTTTTACTATTTGTGGGATCTTAAATATATTATTTATTTTAGGTTTTATACTATTCAAGTGTTACTTTTATGCTTCTTCACTTGATTCCTGAATGTTTTGTAGTGTTCATTTACTTCCCCCATTTTTAAAAGGTTTTTCAACACAATGTTGAAAAATATTTGCCTGATAACAAGGCACAGATATTCCAATAGTATGTCCAAAAGTGCTGTGTTACTTAGAACGAAACTGAAGGGTGTCTTTGGCCATGCTTGAGGATCTGGGGTCACTGGTGAAAATTGTTGTCAGTAATGACTTGGGTTAGACAACACCTTCCACTAGACCCAGTTGTCCAGGGGTGGGGCAGTCACAACTTCCCTGAGCAATCTGTTCCAGGGCTTCACCACCCTTACCATGAAGAATTTCTCCCTAATATCTAATTTAACCCTGCCTTCTTTCAGTCTGTAGCCATCACCCCATGTCCTATCACTACATACCTGGTACAAAGTCTCTCTTCAGCTCTCTTGTAGGCTCCCTTCACGTGCTGGAAGGTTGCTCTGAGGTCTTTCCAGACTGAGCAGCCCGAATTTTCTCAGCCTTTCTTCATAAGAAAGGTGCCTCATTCCTCTAATCATCTTCATGGCCTCTTCTGGATCCATTGCAAGTGTTCTTCCTGTGCTGGGAGCCCAGAGCTGGGTGCAGTGCTCCAGGTGGGGTCTCACCAGAGCAGAGCAGAGCAGAGGGGCAGAATCCCCTCCCTGGCCCTGCTGGCCGCTCTGCTTTGGATGCAGCCCAGGGTAGGGTTGGATCTCAGGGCTGTGAACACACATTGCTGGGTCGTGTCCAGCTTCTCCTATCAGTGTCTCAGTATGCACCAGAAAGATCTCCTTTTCCAACAAAAGACTCTTCTGGGGGTCAGAATCAAAATGATAAGAGAAGCATTCTGTGTGTGCTTTTCTGAGGTAGGATTATCATAATTTCATTCTTTCTAAACAAGTGATGAACAGCAAGAGGATTCATATTAATGTTTATTCCTTTCTACTCTGTTTAAAATATAGTTCATATCTGAGATCATGGAGTCTCTTTTCATGTTGGTTATGAGCTTCCAGCTCTTCTCTTCCAGTGCTGCCAGCCTGTTTCTGAGCATCTCCCTTCTGATATCTTTTTCAATTTACACACTGCTTCTTGCTCAGTGATGTTTGTTAGAGAGCAATCTTAACATTTCTCTTGACATCACTTTCTTTACTTTTGCTTGAGGTTAGAGCCTAATAGCTTGGAAACAAGAGGAGCTTATTGAATGAAGGGATTTCATGTAATGCCTTTACCTTTCATATTAATATATTTGGGGAGAATTTTTGGCAAGTCAGTAGAAATTCTACCATTTATTTCCATGACCATTAATAAGTAAAATAATAATGTCCAATATTTTTAGTTGGTTATTTTAATTATGGTTATCCCATTCTGAGAAGCATATCTGCTTTTAAAGTTAATTCCAGTTTAGGGCTGTGAAAGCTCAGCTTTGCTGTCAGCAATGACTTTTTTTCCTGTAAAAAACTGCTCCTAAAATATACTGGAGGAGACATGGAAAAGAGTCTAGAAGATGTGCTAATTTTTAAGACCCTTCACAATTCCATTTTTAAAATTCATTTGCTGTTGTGTTAATGTCTCACCTTGGCTCAGATCCAGAGTAAATCAACAAAGCAGCTACCAGAGTCTCAACATGAATCATTCATTGCATTTTCTTGAGATGATACTGCCATTGGCTTTTTCCATGCTTTTGTGTTATCAAAACTGAGTTATTTAATACTTTAATGGCTGTGATCTACACAATGCAGTTCCTTCTAAATTTGCACTAAGATTTCATGTTTGAGCTGATGATTCCCATGGAAGAATGTTGCATCAGTATTCAGGTATTACTGTCTTAAAATGTTTTATTATCAACAGTGAATCCATTGTGAGTAAGAAATACTGTAAAAGCAAGCAAAATACTGTATTGGGTCTTGAGAGAGTCCTGCTGTGTTGGACTGCAGAAGTGTGTTAAAGAGATAACCACATCCCAAATAATTTTTTGCTGTTGCACAATGTAATTAGGCAACGGCAAACAGTGGGTTCTGTATTGTTTTGGGTGAAATTTTATGATATGGTTGTTGCATTATTCCATTTTTTTGCTCTTTGGTAGAAGCAGAGATCTTCGCTCTCTTCAACAAGCCCCAAACTCCACAAAAATGCAGCCAGTATTATACAGTGACTATCCCTATGAGGATCTCCAGGAATGGGCAGACTGTCAACAGCTTAGAAGCAAATTGGCTGGAGCACATGACAGATCACTTCAGGAAAGGAGGCTCACTGGTCAATGCCATCTTCAGCCTTGGAATGGTAAATGGTATGGAAATTACAGAAAGCATTATGCTGTGATTATTTTCCTTTCTTCTCTAATGGAGGTCATTATCTTTGAAGAGAAGTTATTTGGGAGGTACTTTAATACAGACTTGGGGTAGATTTGTATTAGATCTACCTCATTGTGAAATGGAATGAAAGTACAGAAAATATTTTGGCATTTGAATAAGGAAAACAGATTATGTATTGTATTTATATAGAGATGATTTGTAATTGCAGAAATATACAGAGTTAATAAACAGTACCAAGTGAATTATACTAATAAGATTGCAAAACAGATGACCTAAATAGAAAGGTGACTTTGCAGTCCAGCCAGACACTGCATCTGGCTCTGATTGCAGGCCGGTGCAAGGACTCAAGTTTTATCTGGCCAACAAGAAATCAATTCATTCCAGTTCTTGCAGAGACCCTTTTCACCTGATTGACACACTGTTTTACAAAATTGTCTTCTATGTTTGTTTCATCTTACCTATGAGTGATGGATGTCTGTTTTAATTTAAGAAGATTAAAAATCCTAGATTTTTGCATGTTGTGGAAGAGTGGCAGTGGGTCCAGCTTAGTACTGTAGCCAGTCTGTACCACACTCGTGGCCATCATGGCTTTGAAGGCAAGCCTGTTGTGTAGAGAAAAACTTGGGTGCACAGATCCAAGAGACATAACCAAGGAGCCATGAGAGCAATTCCAGGGAAGTACTTGGACATAAAAATGTTAAGGTTGCAGCTGGATTAATTTTATTGGAAAATTATGTGACCGGTATACTTCATGGTTAAAGTGCTTATGGCTGAATCATTTGCCTAATTTTGGTTAGTTTTGCATTTTTCAAAAGGACTGTGGTAACCCAGAGATTGCACATTCCTACCAAGATTAGTTGATTTGTACATCAAAATTATAGGGGAGCTGCTTCCAGAGCATCTTCTTACTGTTGATCTGAATTCCATAACCCAGGATAAAAAACAGGAATATGACTCAGTTCTGGTAAAAGTCAATCAGGAAATTAACAGGCAATCCTAATTTTTCATTTTACAAACAAGTAGCAAAAAAAAGGGAAGGTCTAAAGTTCAGCTGGTGGAATGCTTTCATACAGCTTCCTGGAAAGCCTTGTAATTGCTAGTTAACTCACTTAAAAACAAATGGTCATTTACTTTATGTGTATAAATTGCACAGAGGCAAAGCTAATAGGCTCTATCACGCTCAGTTATCAGACTCAGTGGGTTTTTTTAATAAAATCTGCTTGTCAGTTCACTCTAAAATGTTTTAAACACAGCATTTTTCCGTTATTTAAACTTTTAGAGTTCATTTACATAGCAGAGCCCTGTGGGAGGTTCATGTGCTTGGATACCAGAGTGAGGAGTTCTGGATAGCTGCCTGTGGACATAGATAAAGTAGGCTTGAATACTGGCAATAAAGTTTCAATGCAAACAGGACAACAAATTATGTAAAAGTGGACAGATTCAGGATTAAGTTAGATTAGTGATTGAAGAAGAACAATTAATAAACATTTTTATTAGCATTTCAGGGTTACAGGAGGAACAAGTTTTGAAATCAAAAAGCTAACAAGGTTTCTGAAGGTGTATTATGCTGTTAGTGGAACATTTACTAAGAGTATCTCTATGTTGCTATTAATTGCAGTTAAATGTTTTATCATTTAAATCCTAAGTTTTTTCTGTGCTGCAGAGAAATGGAACAGCTTTGTCGCTCATATGCCAGTCAGTATCAAACAACACAGGGTAGGCACAAGAGGAGAAGTAGGGGTCTGAGGGCTTCTCAGCTCCTCGCTTTTTTCTAGACTTCTGTGGCATTCTGTCCAGCTCTTCAAATCTAGTCTTATTCACTGATTAATCCTCTTCCAAATTAAGGTAGTATCAGAATACTTTCTTTAATTGGCTATATCACATTTCTTTGTTCTGGGGGCTGATTTTCTTTTTGGCTTAAAGTATGAATTCATTATTTTGCTTATTAGACTTAAAAGCAGGGTTATTATCTTTTTCTTTTCCCCCTTGTCCTTGGAATACCCAGTGAAGTGAAGATTTCCAGATTGTCAGTAGTCATAAATCTGTTTCTTCCTTCTGCTAACAGTTTAATAATTAGTCTTTAAAGGAGTTTTAAAGTTCGCAGATAACAATTGTTTCTTTTCGCTTATTGTACCAGATAATTATAAACAGAAATATAACACAATTGCTGATCAAAATATATAAACCATGCAGAGTTACACCATATATTAAATGTATTCAGATTTTGCTGGTAAGTTGGAGACAGTAGCCTGCTTGGTCCTTGAATGTTCTCATGTCGGCAGATAATAATTATTTATTTAAATTTGCACCTGAGTTACTTGCTGGTGTTTTTCATCCAGCTCATGTAATTGGTAATTCTGCCTGTAGTCCCAGGTGTAAACCAATCCTGCCTAGTGATCTAAAGTGACCACAGGAATTCACCCTGGCCCTCTTCTAGTGAGAATGGAGTCTGTAGCAGCAAGCTACAGATTAATGTCAAATTGAAAGGAAGTAACAGGTGGGTCTTCTTCTTTCCTGTAACAGCAAGTCTCCAGTCAGGACTGTGAGAAGGCAGGAAGAGTCTCAAACCTCTTCAAGGTTATATTTTGATGTCTTAACAGAGTAATCACAAGCCTGTTCATCTTCAGTTGTTTTGAACTGCAGCTCTTTAAGTGCCTAGCATTTTTGTATTTGTTGTACCATTCTGTCTGTGAATTTTCTGCCTTTCAAACCTAGAAAAAGGCAGCCAAAAAACCAGCCAGAAAACACTGACAGTGCTTAAACACAAAGCAAATGAAACAAAACGTGACTTTCTTGGAAGAAGAAAGTAGTCAGGTTTTTAAGAGGGTCCGATTGATTGTCTCTGTCATCTGTCTCCGACAGAGATGAGCCGACGATGCCTTTGACCGATTATTGTCACCTTAGCCACAGAAGTACTGGGATTTTTATCATCCATATGGAATTATTTTCTTTGTGTGTGCTGGAGGTGAAAAGATTCAGAAGGGGGGAGGAATGCAAATAGGAAGCAAAGGCAGACATACAGGTCACGTGCCCCAGGAAGCCACAGAGAGCTAGTTTTCCTCATTGAGAGCAACAGCAGCCTAAAGGTTAGTTTTCTTCAATAAGGAGAATTTGTAGTTCAAAGACAACAGGAGGAAAATTGTTGCCTGCCAAGACAGCTGTCATGGTAAAGTAAGTAATCTTTTCCCATATACCTCCTGTAAATCAGAAGCAAGAACATCAAAATACATTTTTGTCAATCGAGCTACATCAAATATTTATACAACCCAGTGAAAATAGCTTTTTGTGCACAGTAGGAAACCTTAATAAAAGATGCAGTGGTAATGGAACATTTTCAGAGGAAGGACATTGATTGTAACCTCTGCTTTTGGAGCCTTTTCTTTAAGAAAGAGTGAAAAGATAGGGAAATTCAAGAGTAGAGATTGGGAAGTGATACTAGAAACAGCAAAGTCAAAATGTTTTGTTTTATTGGCATTTCTTACTGCACTATTGCAAATGGATGAATATTTGGAGTTTCTAACAAACTTTTAAACTTAGGCTATGTTCCAGCAGCTGAATCTTGAAACAGGAGATTAACAAAGGAGACTACAACTGCATCAGAATCAGGGAATATTTTATATAGCAAGCAGTGAAAACTGGAAAGACCAGCTTACCATCTAAACCTTTAGATGAGTGATCTTTGTAGGCAGGTTAGGTAACATCCAGCTGAATAAATGTATTTGTAAAGTCTGCCCTGCAGGAATCTGTGTATGAGTTGTCACCCTAAAGTGCCAATATAATCAATGGAAATCTAGCCTTGGACTGATACAGTCAGTAGGATTTGTTGTGATCCACCTCATCCTACATAAGGATATGCAAAAAAGATCAGATACATCCAGGTAAGACTGAGATACTTGGTGCTTCACTTTGGCTTAGTCTTCACAGACACAGGCAAAGGTTGCACCTATCTGTAAAAAAAAGGCCAAAAGGACAAACTAGGGACCTACAGGATGATCAGCCTCAGTTTGTTTCTGGCTGGATCACTGAGTAGGTCCTCTTGGAACTCATGGACACATGAAGGAGAGGACAGTGATTTGGGACATTCAGCATGGATTTAACAAGAGTAGAACATACTTGAAAATGATTGTCCTCTGTCATAAAATAACAATTTGTGGGTGAAGAGAAAGCAGTAGATGTCATTTTGGGTGAATTCATCAAGGGAGTTTGGCAGTGGCTCCCACAATATTTTTGTATCCAAGCTTGGACCATGCAGCCTAGGTGGGTAAAAATCTAGTTACATGGCTAGACTCAGAGGGTCATGGTTAATAGGTTACAGTTTACCTGGAGTAAAAAGTGGAGTACCACAGAGATCTCTCCTGGGGCTTGTTGTGTTTAACAATTTTATCAGTGATGCACAGGAGGCAACGATCCTTGCTTTTGTCAAAATTGGATGATCCCATACTCAGGAGACACCTGATGTGCCTCAGAACTGGACTGCTGTCCAGAGGAACCTGGGCAGGCTGGAAAAACATGACAGCAGGAGCTGTTTGAAATTCCATTAGGACAAATGTCCTGCCTCTGGGAAGGGAGAAGCCTTTTCACTAATCCAGGCTGGGGGCAGCTTGGCTAGGTAGCATCTCTGTTGAAAGGTCCAGGGGAATTTTAGTAGGCAGCAAGCTGAAGATGAACCAGCACTTGAGAGAGTTAGTTCAGCCTGGAGAAAGGACAGCTTTGGGGACCTACCAGTGCCTGGCAGTGCCTATGAGAAGGCAATCAAAAAGGTGGATCCAGCCCCTTGATTGTGGTGTGTGGTAAGAGGATTGGAAAAAAATTTACATAAATTGAAATAAGGGAGGTCCCTTTTGATTATGAAAAACCACTTTCTCATCATGAAAACAGTCACTCTCTGGAAAAGGCTGCCCAAGAAGTTGTGCCATCTCCATTCTTGGAGATTTTGAAGATGCAGCTGGATAAAGCCATGAGCAGTATGGTCTGCAGTTGTATTGAACCTGCTTTGAGCATTGGTTGGACTGGAGACCTCCTGGAGATCTCCATCCAGCTGAATTATTCTATGATTCTATGAAACTGTTGGATCAGGTGCATCTCATCTAATGGGCAAGCTCTAGAACATGTGACTGTCAGCTTAAGCTGCTCTTAGATCTGTGTGATAAAGGTTCTGCAGACTCAGTGCATCCGGCTGTTTCCTTGCCCTTCCACACCTCTGTGTCACAGCTTCCCTGAAATGCCTGCTGATCCTGACAGCATAGCATGGGTTGTAAGTGCCTTTTCTTCAAAACATGACTCTGCTAGCTTTCTCTCTGCTGCATTCTCCTCTCCATTATTCTCAGCATCCCAAATGCTTCACATGCAAAGGAATTACTGATCCGATTATTCTTTCCTGTGCCTCCCTTTTTCTCTGAAAGTGTAGTACATGACCTGTAAAAGGTAAAAGGTGTGAGATGTGAGAATTGGTAGGTGTGCATTCATGGCATGAATGTTTAAAACACCGTGGCACAACTGATAGAGAGAGGAGGTTGGTTCCGGTTGAGAGGGAGATCTCAGTGATCGTCATCAGTCAGTTTCTGTAGAGTTTTCACCAGCATCACTCTGTTGAACAGACACTGTTCTTTACGTTTGCAGCTGTATGATGATTCTGTCATCATTTTCCCCTTCCAGTTTTCTCATTTTCCATGAGTTTCTTTACTAGCAAAAAAAAAACATTAAAAAAATCAATGGATTGTATGATTGATGGATGTAGCCTTCAGCAGTAATCATTGTACTTCCAACAAGGAGGCAAAATCTTAGAATCATTTAGGTTGGAAAGGACCTTTAGGATCACGAGTTGGACCATAAACTCAGCACTGCCAAGTGAAGTTTCTGCTGCTGTAGGGTCTCCCAAGCTCAGCTACTGGTTTCTAAAACATTGCATATGTGCCATCATGCTCACATATGTGGAAGCTGTGAATTGCATGAGTGGAATGTTCAGCAGAGTGAAACATAAAGGATGATTTACGAGTGAGTGTAAACACACGCCTGCTGATTGTGTTGTGATCGCTTATTAATTAGCTGGCAAATACGGGGCGGGGGAGAGCTCAAGCTGCAGTTGTGCCAACAGTGTGACACTGAATTTCATTAAGGGAATTCACAATACAGGAGCAGTGCACTGGTGCTGTATAAAGCTGCCCTGGCACGATCTGGGCGTCTGTGTCTAGTAGGGATCTGCTTTCAGTCTTAGGTGCTCTCCTGTTTTGGAAAATTAAAGGACTGTTTGTACATTAGCATCCTGAAATAGATTTGGATATGGGTTTGGGTGTTGGAATGTGATATTTCACAGAAATCAAGTTGGTTCCCACTTTGTAGCATCAGGTCTAACAAAGTGCTACTTTTGAATGAAATCCAGTAATTAAATCTTGGACTCTTCGATATGTGGCAAGCTTGCTGTCCCTGTGTTTTTGAACCTGTAACCCAGCTACTTAGTGATCTGGCCTGTTATTTCACAACAAAAATGTCTGTTCTTCTCACTTGGATGAGAAATCTGTCTGGAGACAGGAGTTACTGCTTTCTAGTCCAGCTCATCCACCTTGGAGCAATGTGTAATCCTGGCTTGCTGTAGTGCTGAGGAATCTTCAGCTCTCTTTATTTTAAATAGAGTTGCAGGAAACCTGCCTGTGAAAACAGTGTGAAAATAGACAGAGTATTTTTCTTTTTCTTTCAGTCTCCCAGCAGAATCTCAAGGATAATCCCTAGTAAGTGCTTTACAGCTTTTTTCCTTCACAAGTGAACCAAACAAAAAAAAAAAAAAGCTGTTTTAGTTTAGCGACAAGTATTTGCATCTCCTGACTTGCATCTTAATGGCTCGACTGTAACAGCAGCAAAAGAGGATAAGGGACTATGCAAATAGAAACAGAAGGGTTGTGCATTGACACCTGCAGCAGCAGTCTTGCTGCAGTGTCTGTGTGTGTAGACATAAGCCTCCAGATGTAGGAGTCTGGTCTGTTGTGGGCTTTGCCTGCAACAAATTTGTTATTTCCAGATAATAAATTGAATTTAGATCATATAATGACATTGTAAGATGTTGACTGAGATTGTGTCTGCAAGAGGTAAGAAGCCTCTTAATCCTCCTCACTGCTTCCTTTGTGAAAATTGTTTTTGAGTTTGATATATGTTTTCTCTTGGAGGCAGCAGTTCCTTCCTGCTGGCATTTCTTGACCTCATAACATCCACCAGGAAAGCAGGGTGACCCTGATGAAACACCTAAGCAGGCTTATCCAGAAAACTCCCCTGTCAGTTCAAGAATCTGTCAGTTTGGCATGTGTGACTGCATTTCAAAAACATGTATTATACCAGTTCAGGGAATATAGTGTTGCTAAAAATGTAAGGAAACTATCATGCAAAATACAACATTTGGGGAGGGGATAAGCAAGGTCTTTATAATCAGTCATACAGGGTAGATATATTGTTCATATTAGAAAGGCTGAAAAAGACGCTTTTTGACAATGTGAGAAGAGTTTTCTCTGTTGGTAAAGAGCACAGTCCTGCTTATTTGCAGTTTCCCTAAACATAATTCTGTTGTTCCATCAATCAGCTTATTTTAACAAAGAAAGATAAGGTTGGGTTTTTTTTTTTTTTAAGTTGTTCTGTTTCTGTTCTGTCATGGAGCTGACAAAACCTAAGTTCTGGTGTATGGGAGTGATTGCTGGTTATGGAGTGTGTGGCTGAGTTAAAGGAGAAAGTGCTGCTCAAGTAACTT